>NC_060271.1:80958369-81258369 GCF_021613505.1 Equus quagga
GATTCCAGAGAAAAAAAAGAACCAGACATCAGGTATTTTTGGTTCAACTCAAGGTAAGATCCCTTGACTCACAAAATAATTTTGGCTGATACCCTGTGAATGGAGGCCTGTGTTGCCCTTATTTGTGACGCAGGGATAACGATCAGACGCCACCCGTTTGTGTCAATGAGCCCAACAATTAAAGAGTGGATGCCAGGGTGGGTTTTGGGAGCATGGGACGAAAGGCACTGGATAAGAACACAGGAGCGTGGCGGGAGTGTCTCGGTACCTGCCTCAGTGTTCTGCATGAAGCTCTTGCCAAGCCATGGCTGGCCTTGAGGGCACAGCTGGGCACAGAAGACAAGGAAGCGGACTCTACAAAACGAACGGGTTTTTCTAATGCGCGTGTTCATATTTGCATGAATTTGAGAACATTCATCTTGTGACTGTTTCCTCCACCCTCAGGACAGCCGACCACCTGAATGAATGGAGCCCCTCCCTCACCCCCAGTTCTTCTCTCGCCCATGACGCCGCTTTATTGTCTCTTGGTCACCTACTCTATCTCTTTATTTATTTACTTGTTTATTTTCTGTTTTGTTTTCTGCAGAGTGTAATCCTGGGGAAGCAGAGGTTTGACTGTATTCTTCTGGGTGTAGTGCTCGGCCTGTAGTAGGCATGAGTAAATATGTAGTTGCATTAATGACTCAAAAAAACCCTTTTTTTAAATCTCCAACTCAGCCATCACTTTAATATACCTACGGAACAATTCCATTTAAATGTCTCACACATACTTCGATCTCAAAATGACCAGAATGCAATTCTTTTTGTCCCTGCCCTGCCCCCAGCCAATGGCAAAGCCAAGAACTTGGGAGTCGTTTTCCACTCTGCTCTCTCACCTGGATTCCTGTAGCAGCATCCTGCTGACACTGCCTCCTGCTGTGTTCTCTCTCTGATTCATCTCCTGAGTGACCTGAAACAGAAGTTTGATCATATCACATCACTGACAACTCTTGGGTGGCTCCCCATTGGCCTCATGTAAACACCAAATCATCTTAGCAGGGCATGAAGGCCTTCTCTGATGTGGCTCTTGCCCATCTCTCCAGCTCCACACATCTCAGGTCTAGCCACACTGAGCGGCCTGCAGTTCTCCAAATGTAGCTGCCATTACACACCTCAGCCTCTGCCTCTCTTCTCCTCTTGTCTTTCTGGTGAATCTCTTCTTTCCTGGGTCACCTCATCTATGAAGATTTTTGTTTTTTTACTAATATTGTATTTCTCAGGACTCTTGATTTTAAGGGACAGAAACCTGATACAAACTATCAGCTTCAGTTAAAAGGGGATATATTAACTCATATAATGAGGACTGGATGGGGTCACCTTAGGAATGGCTGGATCCAGACACTCATATGATGCTGTTAGCTTTTTCTCTCTCTCTGGCTACACACACACACACACACGTATATTGTCTTCTTGTTATGAGTTGATCTCTTTCTTTCTCGCTAGGGGAAAATGTGGTCACGGGGAGCTCCAGGCTTACATAGAGTTTGGTCATCCCAGGGGAAAGCAAAGGCTTCTTTCTCCCGGTTTCAGCTTATAAAAATTATGGGACAGTCTAAAATTAGCTTGGCTGTAGACATGTGCCCAGTCATTGACCTGTGGCTGGAAGGATAGAGTTATGATTGGCGAGGGCTTGGACCATCCCTCTTGACCTGGGGAGAAAGAATGGGTACTCCCTTTATCGGAGAGTAATATGCTAATAAAAGATGGGTGCTGTTATCAGGAAAAGAGAGTCGACCACCAATGTCTACTACATTCATCTCCTCATCCCTCCCTCCTGACCCATTCATCTTCCCAACTGGCCTCTGTGAAGAGGCAGAGGGACCAAAGAGGGGCAAAGCAGATTTTTGAGTCAAATAGACATAGATTCAATTATTAGCTTTATGATAACTATGTGACCTTGGGAAAGTTTTAAGCCTCTCTGTGCCTTTACTTCTCATCTGTCCAATATTTTAAGATTCTTGTGAGGATTAAAGACAACATAGGCAAAGTATCTGGCACACAGTAGGTACTATCATTAATAACACCCATAATCATCTGTATTTGCCTATTTCCTCCTTCTAGAGTATGAATTACTTGAGGCAGGGCCTTGTTTTAGGCACAATAAAACTCAGTTATAATGGCAGGGCTCAAACACATCATAGACTGATGCATCCATTTGCTAGGGCTGCCATAACAACTGCTACCGACTGGTGGCTTGAACAACAGAAATTAATCTTCTTGCAGTTCCGGAGGCTAGAAGTCTGAGATCAAGACGTCAGCAGAGTTAGTTTCATCTGAGGCCTTTCCCTTTGGCTTGTAGATGGCTGTCTTCTCTCTGTGTCTTCACGTGGTCTTCCCTCAGTGTGTGTCTGTGTCCTAATCTCCTCCTCTTCTAAGCACACCAGTCATATTGGATTAGAGCTCACTCTACGGACCACGTTTTAATTACCACTTTAAAGATCCTATCTCCAAATACAGTCACATTCTGAAGTATGGGAGGTTAGGACTTCAACATATGAATTCTAGGGGGAAACAATTCAGCCCATTACAATAAATTTTTGTCCACTGAAACAATATGTTACTGAAAAGGTATGCGTGATAAGACAAGTTTTGAGGATAAGGGAGGCATTTAGTTCAGTCCTTCTCAATCTTGGCTTTATAATAATGGTCCGTTGTGTTTATATAGTCTTCTTTTTTCAACTCTCCAAAGCATTTTCACGTTTATTACTTGACTTCACTGTGTCACCCTAGAGGGCCCTGGATTAAGTTTCATAAAAGAATTGACCAGGGATCCAGAAAACATGAGGTTAACTAAGAATGGGCAGCAGGGGGCACTGTGAATAAGCTCCAGGGAAATCCAAGGAGAAAACTGCTGTGGTTCTGAACACAGACCTGGAGGAGCGCAGTGTCCTCCACCAACTGACTCAGGGACCTCTGGACATGGGCACCTGCTTGGGGTCGGGCTAGACCATGGTTGCTTCCCAGGGCATCTCACCACAAATTAGGTCCCAGCCCAGGAATCTGGCCCAACATAAGCATCCTCCCATGCATAAGAGCTGAGTGGACAACACAGGAAATTCAGTGGGAGCCCAGTCAGCCTTTCAACCCTGGCTGGGTCCCAGGAAATAAAGTGCTGATGATTAATAAAGGCTGTGTCTACAGGGGTAGCAATGGGCCCAGTGGTGGACACACTGTGGACAGCAGGCTGGCTGAATTGATGCTGGCACTGGAGAAAGCTTGAGTGTTATGGGAGGTCTTAGTCACATCCCCTCGCTGAAAACCCATTGTCCAGTCTTCTTATGCTTCCCCTGCTTTGATTGTCGGGAGTAGGTGCTTGTATTCTATCAACTCATTTATATCTGAAGTCCTGTGGTGGGTGCCATTGGTCCTTACAGCATCCTTCCTTCCTTCTGGAGACAGTATACTCCCCTCCTTTGGAGAAAGTCAATTCCCCATTCCATGGGATTTGGAGGGGCTACCAATCCTGATGTTCTCACATATCCACTCTGACTTCGGCCCAGCCTCCACAGCCGGAAAAGAGCCAGGGCTTGCAGGAAGGCAGACCTGGAGGAAGAGCCTCCAAAAAAGGGAGGTCAGAAATGTGCTCAGAGTCCAGGCTCAAGTGTCTTTAAAAGCTTGGAGAGATGTCACACCAGGCCCGCTGTCATTGGGAACTCATGTGGGACAGAGATGCAGACAAAGACTGTCTATGCCTCATTCTCTTGTGGAGGACAGAGCAGTGGAAAGTAGAGTTTCTTTGAAGTTGGGTTTTGTTCATTCTATATTAGAATTTTCCTTTCTTTTATTCGAGGCAGGTAGCCAGGGCTTTGTGTTCCTTCATCAAGTGAAGTCTGTGCTGTAGGGTAGAAAGCAAAGCTGCTAAAACACAATATTTCTTTCTTTTCTTTTCTTTAATTTTTTTTGTGTGTATCAAAGGCGAAACTCCTCAAAGTCTTAAACTCCTTAAAGAGCTAGGTGCCCCAGCGGAAGAAGAGAGACAGGTGATGCCTTTAGGGAAGAAGTGGAAGCAATGGAGGGGTAGAGGAGCAACCCCAAAAGGGGCCAGAGAGCTGGAGTCTGTTCATAGCAGGGAGCTGAGACCCACTAACCATGTTCTGTGGGTGTTCATGCGCTGGAGCCAACACATAACAGCTTGCAGAGGCTGAATGCTAAATTTTTAGGAATTTTGTGAACTGGTTGACCTTACTTTGGTAGTTTGAAATCAGCCAGGGTAGAAACTGGCACATGTCACAGGGGCTCTTCTCTCTGCCCCAGAGCTGATTGCTAAACATTTGCCAGCTCGTCACCGCACCTAAGAGTGACCTCCCTCCCAATCTTATCATTCAGGTAAATGGCTCCTTCCTTGGTGAGAATGAGTGATAGGGGTGGTAGTGCTCTCCCCTAAAGTCAGACTAGAAGGTTCTTCATGGAAACATATGGAAATAGAGGGCATCCCCTTACCTTCCTTGGTTCCTTCCTTTTTCTTTTTTTACCTCATAATAATACCTATACTGGAAATTCTAGAAAGAACAGGAGGCAGCAGAGTACAGCGGTTCAGAACAAGCCTTTGGAGTCAGACAGAATTTGGGCTCGTGCCCCAGCTCACAGACTCTCCAGCGGTGCGCTCTGGTGTAAAGTGGAGTGAAGCTGGAGTGGGAAGCATCATGACACTGAAGAAGCCAGGCCACCCTGTCCATCAGCTCTCTCAGAGGATCTTGATGGGCCCGAAAGACCTCCTCTCACCTTCTCTGAGCCTCTGCAGTGAATGGTGACAGCGGTCTGCAAACTTGGTCCCAGAATGTGAATAGGATCTAGGCGATGTCTCGACAACGTGTGCAGGACCCACATTTCAACAGCCCAAGAAGTTCCTTTTTTTTTTCCCCTCTTGTGCATTAAATTTATTATAAAACTAGAAATTTTACTTCAATTTAATATTGGTACAAAAATAACCAGAAAGGAATATGAAACAACAGATTGTCTAGAAACAGAATGTTAGGCATACAAAGAATACATATGTGACAAACGGGGCATAATAATAAGTTGGGGAAAAATGTAGAAGACGTCGTTTAATTAATTAAAGTCAATTTCTTTACATACTTCTCATTAACAGCAAAATTCATTTCACAGAAATAAGTTATGTCACAAAACAATTAAAAATTTAAAGACTTAGGGAAATGAATATTAGTCAAAACTTTGAATAAAGAATGATTTTCTGTGTTTCTTATTTGGGGAGTGAAATGTTTTGATAATTTGGTGAATGCTAAACAGATCCTCTCCACAGAAAAATGATAATAACAATAATAAAACAAGGTTTTTTACATAAAAATTAAGAAAGTCGCAGAATAGCATGGAGACCATCCATAAATACTTGGTTAAAGACTCCACTTTAAGATAAAAGGTATAGAAAAAACATGAAAGGAAAATAGTATAAATCTGATTTTTAAAGGTAAATATAACTATCTCTAACAATATAAAAGCAGTGTGTGCAACCAAACAAAAATTGGGGGAAAAGCTATGAAACCATATGATAAAATCCAATATAGTGATTGAAAACAATGTTTATAGAATCACAATGCTTGTAGTATCCAAATGAATTGGGAAAATTATATGTATCATGATAAGAAAAAGCATAGGATGAATAATTCTGTTTATATAAAATTTCAGCTATGCAAAGAGAATTACTGAACACTAGAATTCTGAAGTATTAATTATCAATATCTTTGGCTGGTGTGATCTTCATTTATAGTTGTTTTTCCTTCATATTTTCTGTTTCCTAAAATGCTATTGTTTTATTTTTCCTATTTTTCTTTACCAATTTCATGGGCAATATGTGCTTTTTGTTTGTTTACATTTATTCTTTTTTTTCATTTTATTTATTTATTTTTTAATTTTAATTTTTTTAGCAGTAACATTGGATTATAGCATTATATAACTTTCAGATGTACATAATAATATATTTCAAATTCTGTGTAGATTATATTATGTTCACCACCGAAAGACTAATTATAATCCATCACCACACATGAGCCTAATCACCCCTTTAGCCCTCCCCCCTCCCCCCTTCCTCTCTGGTAACCACCAATCCAATCTCTCCTGCTATGTGTTTGTTTGTCGTTTTTATCTTCTACTTATGAGCGAGAGCATATGGTATTTGACTTTCTCTCTCTGACTTATTTCACTTAGCATAATACCCTCAAGGTCCATCCATGTTGTCACAAATGGCTGGATTTCATCCTTTCTTATGGCTGGGTAATACTCCATTGTGTATATATACTGCATTTTCTTTACCCATTTGTCCCTTAATGGGCACCTGGGTTGCTTCCAAGTCTTGGCTGTTGTGAATAATGCTGCAATGAACATAGGGGTACATGTATCTTTGTGTATTTGTGTTTTCATGTTCTTTGGATAAATACCCAGCAGTGGAATAGTTGGATCATATGATAGATCCATTCTTAATTTTCTGAGGATTCTCCATACTGCTTTCCATAGTGGCTGCACCAGTGTGCACTCCCACCAGCAGTGTATAAGGGTTCCCTTCTTCCACATCCTCTCCAACACTTGTTGTTTCCTGTCTTGTTAATTATAGCCATTCTGACCGGAGTGAGGTAATATCTTATTGCAGTTTTGATTTGCATTTCCCTGATAGGTAATGATATGGAACATCTTTTCATGTGCCTGTTGGCCATCCATATATCTTCTTTGAAGAAATCTCTGCTCAGATCTTTTGCCCATTTTTTAACTGGATTGTTGGCTTTTTTGTTGTTGAGAGGCATGAATTCTTTGTATGTTTTGGATATTAACCTCTTATCTGATATATGATTTGCAAATATCTTCACCTAATTGTTAGGTTGTCTTTTCATTTTGTTGATGGTTTCCTTTGCAGTGCAGAAGCTTTTTAGTTTGGTGTAGTCCCATTTGTTCATTTTTTCTTGTTTCCCTTGCCCGGTCAGACATGGTACTTGAAAATATCAACAGCCCAATAAGTTCTTGTCCGCCTCTTCCAGGCACATCTAAAAACAAAATGCCAAACTGGAGAGCCCGCCCTACGTGTGTCCTTTGTCTTTCTCAATGAGGGATGGGGTAGATCCCATAGCTTTCCTGAATTTTAATTTCCTCATCCGTAGGATGGAAATAAAAATACAGCCTCATTGCCTTTTGTGGATACAGATTAAAAGGCCCAGAACTGCTGCAAATCTGTTACTGAAGGTTTTTGGAGTTTCCCAGTTGGATTCAATTAGGATCATGACTGGTGTGGTTGCCTCCACCAGGTTGAAAGGAAAATGCCACTATTAACCTTTAATTATTTAAACGAACCCAAAGGAAAAGTCCTTGGCCGAGGTCCTGATGGAGCTATTAAAGCTATTTTCCTACTCAGCTGTTCAAAGTCAGGGCAAATAACCTGGTACTTTTCTGCTGTTTGTAAATGTGAAGGACCAAGAGTGAGCACTCCCTACTAATACATGTTGGAGCAGGGGCCAAATTTCTTTACCTTCTTGTTTTCTTGGTTTACTTTTTCCTGCTATTGTTCTCATCTGGTTGTAGTGGGGGGTGTGTGTGTGTGCGTGTGTGTGTAGGAATGCAAATGTCTGGTCTGTTTAGAAGGAGACTTTGGAAGCACAGAACCATCACACGTGGTGTGTAAGACCCCTCAGGAAAAGGAAAGACCAAGAGAATAAAGAGGAAAAAAAAGGAAAATAAATTGAGACAAAAATAGGCAACACAAAAAAGGCTACGTACAAGAACGAAGTCTTTCCTTTTCTCAATTTTGTGCTTTCTTTTTTCCTTTCTACTGCATTAGGGGCTTTTTCTTCTCATTCCTATGTCTGTTTGCTCTCTCTGTGCCCTCATTAACTCAACCTCATTAACACTTCCACAACCAGAAGTCACTATCCTGACACCATCCCCCCGCACCGTCAAGTCCTACTTCTCTTGCTGAATTCCCCCATCTGTTCTCAGGTTCTCCGTGGGGTCAGCTGCTTAAGTTAAAAAAGAAAAATTCAGAATCATTCCTTATTTCTGAAATCTGCTTTATTGAGATATAATTTACATAAACAAAAATTCATCCATTGTAAGTATTCAGTTTAATGCTTTTTAAACAAATGTATGCAGTCATAGAACTACCACCACCATCAAGACAGAACATTTCCGTCACTCCAGAAGGTTTCCTTTCTATCACTATGGTTTTGCCTTTTCTAGGGTGTCATATAAATGGAATTTTATGGTAGGTAGTCTTTTGTCTGGCTTCTTTTCACAGCATATTGCTTTTGAGATTTCTCTATGTTGTTGCATGTATCAGTAACTCATTCATTTTTATTGCTGAGAAATAGTGCATTGTGTAGATATATCACAATTGTTTGTTTATCCACTCACCAGTTGATGGACATCTGTGTTGTTTTCATTTGGGGTTACTATGAATTAAGTGCTATGAATATTCACATACAGGTCTTTGCATGGACATATATTTTCACTTCTCTAGGGAGTAAAATTTTGTTTCATTTCTAGAAAGAGAATTGCTGGGCTCTATGGTAAGTGTAGTTTAACTTGATAAAACACTGATAAATGGTTTTCCCAAGGGGCTGCATCATTTTCATTCTCGCAAGCAATATATCAGAATTCTGGTTGCTCCTTATCAGCAGCAACACTTTGTATTGTCAGTTTTAAAAATTTTAGCCACTCAGGTGGATGTACAGTATTACCTCATTGTCCTTTTAATTTGTGTTTCCCCAATGACTAGAGTTGTTGAGCATATTTTCAGGTGCTTATTTGCCTTAAGTATATCTTTGGTAAATTGTCCACATGCTTCACCCATTTAAAAATTGGTTTGTGGGACCAGCCCAGTGGCATAGCAATTAAGTTTGCATGCTCTGCTTTGGTGGCCTAGGGTTTGCTGGTTCGGATCCTGGGTGCGGACCTACGTACTGCTTATCAAGCTATGCTGCGGCAAGCATCCCAAATATAAAATGGAGGAAGACGGGCACGAATGTTAGCTCAGGGCTAATCTTTCTCAACAAACAAACAAACAAACAAAAATTGGGTTGTAGGGGCCGGCCTGGTGGCACAGCGGTTAAGTTCACATGTTCTGCTTTGATGGCCGGGGTTCACTCGTTCGGATCCCAGGTGTGGACACGGCACTGCTTGGCAAGCCATGCTGGGGCAGGCATCCCACATATAAAGTAGAGGAAGATGCGCACGGATATTAGCTCAGGGTCAGTCTTCCTCAGCAAAATAGGAGGATTGGCAGCAGATATTAGCTCAGGGCTAATCTTCCTCAAAAAAAAAAAAAAAAAAGGGTTGTTTTCCTAGCACTGATTTGTAAGAGTTCTTTAATATTCTGAATGCAAGTCCTTTATCAGATACATATTTTGCCCTTGGAGACAACCCAAAATACAGGCAAAGAGTCACGCACGAGGTTCTTCATGTCAATGTTATTTACAATTGCTATGAAATTGGAAATAAGTTACAATCTAATAAAAAGGGAAACTGTTCACTTCTTTATGATTCAAAGGAATATTTTATAGTCATTTAATAACATTAAAAATTAAAGACATGGAAACCTGCTTTTGATATAATTTTAAGCAGAAAATAAAATTATGTATAATATCAGGTATGCATTAAAAAAGCTTGGTAGTGTATGCCAAAATAATGAGTGATAATATTTAAGTAGTAAGATTATGGCTGGTGCTTAAATTCTCTATACTATTCCATATCTTTTAAAAATTTACACAGGAAGCATGCCTTAGTTAAAAAGGAAAAAAACATCTCCTAAAGAAGTAAATGGTTAAAGCAGTGGTGGCACTTCCTTTCCAAGCTCACCTGGACTGTGGCATGATTTGTGATACCATTAATAACCAAATGAGCTAGTTAATTGCATAATGGACCACCCCAAAGCTTTGAACTATAATTCCAGTTCTGCCCTCAAACTCCAGGCAGTTCTTCTCTCCTGTTTAAAATGGAATTCAGAACTGTGAAGTACCCAGCAGGGTTGCCGTGTAGCTTTCTGGGGAGCTGCCTCCCAGGTATGTATTCTGAAATATGTGAAAGCTCCCAAGCTTATGTTCAATGACTTGGAAGATCATCTTGAGAAGTCAGGCATGCCTTTAATACTCAGAGGAGAGAGTCTCTGGGCTTCTGCTGATAGAGGACATTGAGACCAAGGAGAACACAGACATACAAAGCTGGAAGGAAAGCAATGTGGGCAGGGGAAGAGAATAGCCTTGGTTGAAGAAAACGGTGGAGCTAAGAAGAAGAAAGATAGGAGTGGAAAGAGGAAATGGAAGAAAGAATTGAGAGCCTAAGCAAACAGGTCTCTGGACTGAGAACTGTCAGACTTTGAATAAGAGCTTTGTAGATACATCTTGCACCTGTAAAGACTTATCCTGTAAATAATTTGTATCCTTTTACTCATTTTCATTTCTAGTTCTAATGTTATTTCTGTTATCCTCTGAAGACTGGAAAGAGAGTACAATTACTACTGGGTTTATTGAGAGGAAGGAACTTAAGATGCCCCTAAGGGATCACTCTTAGAAGAAGGCAATTTCCTAAGGCAACATATTTTGTGAAGGTCAGAGATTTAGCTCATGTCAGAGATATTTTTGAACCTGGTCAGTTACTTTACCTAAGGCAGGCACACTATTTATGCTTGCTGATGAGTGATCCATGAAACCAAGAAATAATATTCAAATGATTGTTCAGAAGATCCAGTAGAGGTTTTTTTTTTTTAAATTTGGTAGCCAATAAAATCTAATCAAGATTTTTTTCTCTGAAACTTGATAAGCCCCAAGAATAATCCACATAATCTTGAAGGAGAACAAAGTGGAAGGACTTCCTCTGCTGTATATTTACATATATTATAAATAATTTTGGCACAAAGACAGACATATTGACCAACGGAATAGAATATAAATCCAGAAAGAGATCTATGCATATACGGATCTTTTATTTATGACTGAACAGCCACTGTAAGGCAGTAAAGATGATCTTGTCAATAATTGGTGCTGGGACCAGTGGATAATTATGGAGGGAAATGTGACCCCTGCCTTATACCATACACAAAAATTCATTCTAGATGCATCATAGACTTTAATACAAAAGGGAAAATGATAAAGCTTCTAGAGGGGAATATAGAAGAAGAGCTTCATGACTTCAAGGTGGGGAAAGATTGCTTCATAAGTACTAACCATGAAGAAAAAGATCAATAGATTTGAATACATTAACATTTAAAACCTCATTAAGGGTAAGGAAAGACTTTAAATAGGAGACAAAAAGAACTAATCATAAAGAAAAAGACTGATAAATTTGACATTAATTTAACATCACTATTAAGAACTTCTATTCATTAAAAGATACAAAATATGGAGAAGATATTTGCAACACCTATAATGTACAAAGAGCTCTCATATGGAATACATAAAGAAATCCTACAAAGTGGTAAGAAAACGACAGCCAACCCAAAAGAAAAATGGGCAAAAGACTTAAACAGATGCTTCTGGACAAACAAAAAAGAATATCCAATGGACAACAAATATACGAAAAGATACTTAACATCACCAATAATCAGGGAAATGCAAATAAAATCAATAACCAGAGACCATTATATATGCACCAGAATGGCTAAAATTAAAAGACTAACACTACCAAGTGTTGGTGAGGATGTGGACAACAGATACTCTTATATGGTGCTGGAGGAGTGTAGATTGGTATAATGCTTTGGAAAATTTCTAATACTATTTAATAAAGTTGAAGTTACATCTAACTTATGACCCAGCAATGCCATTCATAGGAATATACCCCAAAATATGTGCACATGTTGTCTAAGAAACATATACAAGAATGTTCTTAGCAGCTCTATTGTAAGCATCTCAAACTGGAAACTGCCTCAAAGTCCATCAAGAGAAGAATGAATAAACAAATAATGGTTATTCATACAATAAAATACTATTCGGCAAAGTGAAAGAATAACAACAGACACACAGAACAACCTGGGTGAATCTTAAAAACATATCATTGAGTAGAAGAGGCCAGATCCACAAGAATATGTATTGTATAAGTCCATTTATATAAAGCTTAAATATGGGTAGAACCAAACCATCCTATTTAAGGTTCCATGCTTAGGAAGTAAAACTATAAAGACAACCAAAGGAATAATTATTACAGAAGTTAAGGTAAGAATTATCTTTGAAAACAAAAAGGAGCGGCAATTGGGAGGAATCTCTTTTGGGATTTCCAGAGTGTTGACAATTTTGTATTTCTTGACTGGGCTGTTGCTTTGTGAAACGTCATTAAGCTGATTTGTAAACTTTACTATTTGTGTGTTAGACTCACCCAAGAAGAAACAGAAGAAGTGAATAATCAGTATCCATAGAAGAAACTGAAATGGTAGCGAAAGATCTACTTCCTAAAAGAAACCAGATCCTATGACGCTCTGATTAGATTCCATCAAACTTTCAAGGAACAAATATTTCCTATCTTATATAACTGTTCCTGTGCTAGCATAACTCTTATACCAGAACTAAACAAGGAAACCAGAAGAAATTTAAAATACAGGTTAAGCTCATTTATAAAAAGATGCCAACATTCTAAATGAAATACTAGCAAATTGAATCTTGCAATACATTAAAAGAATAATAACCACAACCAAGAAAGATTTATTCCAGGAAAGAAAGGATATTCCAATACCAGAAAATGGGGAATGCAATTCACTAGAAAAGCAAAATAAAGGAGGAGGAAGATGTGAGCATCAACTCAGTAGATGCCACAAAAGCGTTTGTGTGTGGTATGTCCATACAATGGGATATTATTCAGCCATAAAAAGGAATGAAGTACTGACACATGACACAACATGGAGGAACCTTGAAAACATTGTGCTAAGTGAAAGAAGCCATACACAAAAGGCCAGATATTACATAATTCCATTTATATGAAATGTCTAGAATAGGCAGATCCATATAGACATCATTTTTCTATACCAGCTATAACAAAAAACACACCTTACCCAAGTGAGGCTCATGCCAGAAATGCAAGTGTGGTTCACGATTAGGATTTGTATCAATACGCTACTATCTTGATAGATCGAAGGAGAAAAACAATATAATCATCTCAATAGATACTGAAATGCCATTTAGTAAAACTGAACATCCATTCCTGATTAAACAAACAGAACAAAATCAAAACAGAAACCATAAAGTCTTACTATCTTAGGAATAACTGGATATTCTTTTGCCATTATAAAGATCCAGCATCATATTTTAGCTCCCCTTAAAGTAAAGAAGATATTATACTTTAATAATGTTCTAGAAATCCTAATCAGTACAATTAAGAAAAGAATTTAAGAATCAAAGTACTTCCTAAAGTAAAAAAAAGATTTATTATCTGTAATAACATCAAAGAATAACTAGAAACCTGAAGAGAATAGGCCAAAGAAAGGTTAGAAAGTTGTGGGAAATTCCAAAAATGGCTTCTATATTTTGCAGCTCTTCTCAGAAGCCGAGTAGTATATTTCTTCACACTTTGAATTAAGTTGGACTATGTGACTTTCTTTAGAACAATGGAACATTAGCAAACACGATGCTAGCAGAAACCCACCCATTGGAACTTGCAGTCTAACCGTTTTAAGGAACTTTGAGACTATTACTCTGTGAATTGAGCCCAGGTTGGCCTGCTGGATGGTGAGAGACAGGTAGCCAAGTCATCCTCATGGCCTCAGCTGACGCAGAACCCACTACCAAACATAGGAGTGAGGCCATCCCGGACTGTCTATGCCAGCTAAGGCGCCAATTGACCGCAGAGATACATGGAGCTGGCCCAGACCAGAAGAACAGCCAACTGACCCACAGAGTTGTGAGAAACAACACATACTTGTTATTTTAAACCACTAAGTTTTGGGGTGGTTTGTTATGCAGCAAAAGCTAACTGACACAGAAATTATAAAAGAACTTATTAAAGTGGTCAGTTACTTTTTGTACGATTAATGTACAAAACTGATAAATAGTTAGAAAATATAGTGGAAGAAAAGATCTCATTTACAATAGCAACACAACCACCAATTTACCTGAAAATAAACTTAATCAGAAATAGGTAGGACCTATATAAGAACATGTGAAATCTCTATTAAGGGATATTAATTCTTGCTAAATTAATCTATACACTCAATGTGATCCCAATCAAGATAGCAAAAAAAGTTTTAAAACATTTTAAAAAACTGTATTGGATTTATCTGTAGAAATAAACAACAAAAAAATCTGAACAGAAAGATATTGGGAGGGGCAGTAGATTAGATATTTAAACACACTTTGAAGTTACAAAAATTAAAAACAGTTTGGTTCTAGAAAAGATTTAGATAGATCAATGAAATAAAATAGAGAATCCAGAAATAGACTGAAAAACACATGAGATTTTGGTAGATGATGGTGGTGACATTTCCAATCCATGAAAGGAAAGACGAATTATTCAAAAAACAGTGTTGGGACAATGGCTAGACTATTTGGGGGAAAAAAGAATCAAGCTTTACTTTTATCAAAGTAAATTCCCAAAGGAATGTAATAACATGTTAAAATGAAGGTACTAGGAGCAAAGAAGCCATACACAAAAGGCCACACAATGTATGATTCCATTTATATGAAGTGTCCTGGGGATCCATAGAGACAAAATGTAGATTAATGGTTGCCAGGGCTGGGGGAGCAGGGAAATGGGCTGTGAATGCTTAACTGACATGAGGTTTCCTTTGGGGGTGAAGAGGAAGTTCTAAAATTAGATAGAGGCGATGGTTGTACAACTGCAAAAATACTAAAAACCATTGAATTGTACACTTTAAAAGTGTGAATTTTATGGTACATGAACTATATGTCAATAAAACTCTTATTAAAAGAAAAAAAGAAGAAGCAGTCCAGAGGCTGGAGAGACCAGAGGAGGCTTGGACCCAAGAAGTGGAAGTCAGGGCAGGCTGCCTGGAGGGGACCCTGGAGCTGGGTCTGGAAGGGTGTTCTTCAGAAGTAGATGTTATAATTTATAAGTGAGAAAGGAGAATTAACCCCTCGTGACTCTGGCTGTTCCATCCCTCTGCCTCTTCCAGGACTTTAGGACTCTGCATTTTAAACTTGCTGAATGGTTTTGGAGTAAAAAAGAAAACAAAAACTAGAAGTAAATAGATGAATTCATTTATAACCTTGTAATGAAGACATTTCTAAGCATGACAAAAAACCTAGAAGTCAAATGGAAAATGATTGCTACATTTGCATAGAAATTAGCAGTTTTTATATTTAAAATGCCACAGATATGTGATAACAGTATTACAGTTTTGTTTTCTTTTCTTTTTACGTTTTTCTCTTTAGAGATATATACTGAAATACTTCTGGATGAAATCATATGATGTCTGGGATCTGCTTCAAAATAACTTAGGGTGGAGTGGAGGTGAAGCTCGGTAATGAGTCCGTGGGGCACTCCTCTCTCTGCTTTTTTTTTAAAGATTGGCTCCTGAGCTAACATCTGTTGCCTATCTTCTTTTTTTTTTTTTTTCATTTCTTCTTCTCCCCAAAGCCCCCCAGCACTTAGTTGTATATTCTAGCTGCAAGTCCTTCTGGCTCTGCTATGTGGGACGCCGCCTCAGCATGGCTTGATGAGTGGTACTAGGTTAGCACCTAGGATCTGAACTGGCAAAACCCTGGGCCACCAAAGTGGAGCATGTAAACCTACCCACTCCGCCATGGGGCCGGCCTCTCTGCTTTTTTCATATGTTTGATTTTTCCATCATAAAAAGTAAAAAATAAGTAGTAAGAAAAAAAAATCTGTGTACAAAGTAAAAAGATAAACTAGGAACAAATATTTGTAGCATAAGATGTTAAAAGGGCTAATTCCTTAATCTATAAAGAGCTCGAACAAATCACAAAGAAAAAGATAACCCAAGGAAAAAAATGGATGAAGATATCAACAGGCAGAACAATGAAAAGGAAACAAAGTAGCCAATGAACTTGTGAAGAGATGATCCACCTTACTCATACGCAAAGGAAAGCTATAATGAGATGCCATTTCCTGCCTTGCAAACTGGCAGAAGCCAAGAGGTTTGATACAAAGCAGTGTTGGTGAGGTCGGGGGAAACTGTCACACCTGCACTCTGTGGTGGGGATGTAGGTTGGTACCACCTTTTGGAAGGACAATTTCAGGATGCCTGTCAACATGTTAAAAAATATATACCTCTATACATAGAATGGAATATTTTTCAGCCTTAAAAAGGAAGGAAATTCTGGCGTATGGTATAACATGGATGGTCCTTGAAGACGTTATGCTAAGTGAAAGAAGTCAGACACAAAAGGACAAATACTGTATGATTCCATTTATATGAAGTACGTAGTCAAGATCAGAGAGACAGAAAGTAGAATGGTTATCACCATGGGCAGGGGTGAGGGGCTTATGGGGAGTTCCTGTTTAATGGGTATAGAATTTCAGTTTTGTAAGATGAAAAGAGTTCTGGAAATGAATGATGGTGATGGTTGCACAACAATACGAATGCACTTAATAGCACTGAACTGTACACTTAAAAATGGCTAAGAGGGTAAATGCTATGCCGTGTGTATTTTACCACAATAAAAAAAAATTGGGAAAACAATACATACCGCTTGACCCAGCAATTCCACTTCCAAACATTTACCTTAGGTTAAACAAGCAAAAATATACTGAGTATTTTTGTTCTCATTGTAACGGAAAAAATTTCAAACAACTTAAACGCCCAACGAGAGTAAATTGGTTAAATAAATTATGGCAAAACCATACAACACACTGCTCTGCAGAGATGTTGAAAAATTGTATTAAGCCCTGGGATGTGTTACTATATAATCAAGGCAACAGCGTTCCACTGAATGTGTACTGTATGGCCCATGGGTATACATTTTTAAAAGTGTGTGTTGTGTGTATGCGATATATTTATAATAATTTTTATATAACCATAACATATTTTTCTGGAGTTATAAACAAATTGTTAATAGTGGGGAGAGGAATAGGGATGGTGGCGGTGATAGTAAGACTTAATTTTAAACCTTTTTATAGTGCTTGGGTTTTTCCCCCCCATTTGAATGTAATCATTTTTAGCTTTTCTAAGTCAAAAGGAAATGTAACATTTTGTACTCTGAGGCTGTGAGTCCTGGCATATGGTTTACAAGATATATTTCCATTTGGATGTAGTATGTAACCATCCTTTTTCATAGGTCGAATTTCGAAATCACAGCGTTAAACATTATTTTGCCTTTAGGCGCCTTTCTTCCTTCTTTCTCTTTCTCCTTCCATTCCCTCTGGGCGCTCACTTCCTGTCTAAACTCAATTACCACCTTGCATGTGGCTATTGTGCACTGCACTGGGACGGCTTTGGAACTGTGGCCTTCCTCGGGGGGAAGGTCACCACCCTTCAACTTTTTGTAGCTCTCCTTGCCCCTGGTACAAGATAGCTCGTCTGAAAGTTCAATACCTATTTGAAAAACAAATTTTTCTTGGTCATGATTGATGCTCTTTTTTTTAAAAAAAGATTTTATTTTTCCTTTTTCTCCCCAAGGCCCCTAGTACACAGTTGTGTATTTTTAGTTGTGGATCCTTCTAGTTGTGGCATGTGGGACACCACCGCAGCATGGCTTGGTGTGTGGTGCCATGTCCACGCCCAGGATTGCAATCAGGGAAACCCTGGGCCTCCAAAGCACAACGCGCAAGCTTAACCACTCAGCCACCGGGCCAGCCCCTGATGCTCTTGCTTTGAATGCCTGGGAGCTGTAGTTCCGAATCTCAATCTGCAGCTCTTTTCACTCAGGACCCCTCAGTTTTTAGGGACGTCCTGTTCACAAGTGGTAAGCCTAAACGTCTTACTATGTAGGTGTTCTCTAACTTTTCACATATGGTTTTCCATGTCTTTGGTCCTTTAGCTCGCTTCTCAGGGAAGACAAAGGAGAGAAAAAGAGCCCTGGACCCCCGAGCCAGGAGACCAAAGTTTAGTCCCAGCTTGGCCACCATCTTACTGCATGACTCTAGCCCCAATGTCCTCCTCATCTATGAAATGAAGATGAACTCTAGACCCTCAGACGCCCCACTTTCCCCAGTTCCCACTGCTGGTGCTAGTGCTCGGCAGAGGGCATCACACCCTCCTCTTCACTCACCATGTACATCTTAGTTGTTTTTTTCCTCCAGGATCTTCCCTTCAATTCATTCATTCTCTTTAAGATATTAGTGTAGCGTATTTTCCAGGCTTTGTTGTTTAGCTTTTTGTCCTACTTTCTCCCCTTATCCTCTTATTTACTCCTGAAGGATGCTGACTCCTTCCATCAATATTTCAAATCATAAAAATAAATCTCGTTTCTTTCTACCTCTTCTTCCTCCTCTTAATTGAAATTAAAACTGAACCCCCTATGCCCTACCCCTCCACCTCACAGAGCATTTGGAGTTTCTATCACAGTCTTGAGAGCTGGGACAAAGTTTGAAAGGGCCTTATGGACATGAGTCTTAGAAGAACAAGGACTAGAATTGACTCTTCACACTACCACTCATTCTTTTAACCTCCCTGAGCCTTCATCTGCATTTTGGAGGCAATAATAGTTCACTCTTGCCCATCTATCAGTGTCGTCTTTCCTCAGCTGGTCAGAGCCTACAACTCAGTTTGTCCCCAGGGTGCATCCTCTCTAGAGGTGACATCTCTAGTCCCCAGGCCCTCTGGTAATCCTTCTCTGCTTTCATAGTCTCCCTCTAACTGCACTCGTGGCTTACCCACTCAGCCCTGTCCTCCCCAGCAAACCAGAGCTCTCCGTGGAGAACACTGGGGAGAGGCAGGGGGAAGGGGACCGCCAAGGAGATGGATGGAGGGAGTTGAGGGGCAGGTCTTCAGCTTCAAAAGATTCAGTGTGAAGAGGGGCTGGCCTGGTGGCAGAGTGGTTGAGTCCATGTGCTCCGCTTTGGCGGCATGGGGTTTGCAGGCGTGGATCTTGAGCGTGGACCTAGCACCACTTGTCAAGCCATGCTATGGTGGCATCCCACATAAAATAAAGGAAGATTGGCACAGATGTTAACTCAGAGCCCATCTTCCTCTCTCTCTCTCACACACACACACACACAAATTCAGTGTGAAGAGAATCCCTGGGGGTCTGGGCCTGAACCCCACCATGTGTTCACTGTTTCCCCAAAGGGACATTTAGAATGATCTCTGAGGTAGGATTGTGGTGTGACTGGAGATTAATCCTGCAGGGTGAGGTAAGTCACGCTTTCATTCCCTTGGTCGGGAGGCCAATGGCCTCTCACAGGAGGATACCAGCTCTCCCAGGACGGTTTCTCCTCCCCTCAGTTGCTTCCATCCAGTTGCCAAGAAAAGCATGCGGGTGTTGTTTTATTTCACACTCGCGGTGTGCTGTTCTCTGTTGTTTGTTACAACACTTTCCACAACTTTCAGTTTCTCCCTCATCTCCAAAAATAGTAAATGACATTGCTTGCCTGGATTTTCCACCTGAGTTTGTTTTTCATTTTGAGAGAACTCAGCACGGGTGCTGAGTGCTGCCTCAGCACGAACTAAATACTGGTATTTAACCCCAGGACAAAGTAAAAGGTTAGACATTTCTGCTGTGCAGCTGCAAATCTGTCTTTATTTTTGGCATGAGAAGAAAGGATGTTGTTTATGATGTGAGAGCTATATATGGGAATAGCTTGGATATGCCTGGGTTTTTGCATTAAATATGTTCCTGCAATTTAATGTGAACATAGATTTATCTTACAGCAAAATCAAGCTTACCCCGCATGATTGGTAAAGAGGTTTCCATGATAATTGAGAATCTTGAGAGAAGGAGACCTACCTTTTATATAACACATGGGTAACCTGGTTTTTCCAGGTCACATTAGCCAGGGGATTCAAATGGGATTATAGGACCAGTGCTAACTCCCTGGCAGGGCCGGCTTCATGGGTGTGCAACCTATATAGTTGCACAGGGCTCCACGCTCAGAAGGGCCACGTGTTTGTGATGTGCTGCTATTGCCATCATGAAATTCCTAATTTTAAAACAAAGGGCCCACATTTTCATTTTGTGCTCTGTCCTGCAAATTATGTAGCTAATCCTGTTTCTCAGCTCTCGTTCCATCTCCTTTTGTTCCCCGTTGCTACAGCCCCTTTTTGAATCCAGCCCCAATTATGTCCAGGAGCCCCTGGGGGGTGGCTTTCACAGAAGTGATGAAACCACCTAGTCACCTACTTTGTGTGCGCTTCATTTCCTTCCTCTCCTACCCCCACAGACACCGTGGCCAGGATGTGTGGCAGCCCTTGGGGGAGCTGCAGGCAGGGTGCCATGTCCTCTGGGGTCCCCAGAGGGCCGAAGCCAGGCTGCACGTTCCTGCAGAAGGCTCTCTGCTCCTCAAATGTCTGCTTGTGGCCCCTCTCCCCTCTCAGACCCTAGACAGAGACCTGCTACCTCCCCAGTCTCCCCCTCCAGCCACCTTCCTCCCCCTCCAGCTTCACCATCAACCCTTTGACACAGGCTCCTGTTTTCCTTTGAAGTCCTCACTAAATATGGATGAGCACTTTTCAAAGAACAACTGTGTTTACAACTCTCTGTGTGTTTTCCAGATCACCGTTTCTGGAGTATATCAATAAGCGCAACCAAAAAGAGAGGGGTTCGCAAGCCAAAGGAATTTGGGAAACACTGCATAGTAGATGCTCTTCTGGAAGGTTTACCTAGTCCCTACTACGTATGTTGAAAGTTCAGGGGAGAAACTATTTAATTTAATTTAACGCAGTGTTTCCTAAATTAAATTGGGCATTCAAACTTCCCAACTCCTGATCACACACACCCACACACACACACACACACAAACACACTTAAGTTAGCATTCTGCAAACAGTATTCTTGGGTGATGCTCACTTGGAATATAATAAAATAAATTGACATAAATAAATTCTGAGCATAACTGAATCTTTCTTTGAGGATTCATAAGGTGCTGGTATTTGTCGTTTTATCTCTGGATAAATGGAAATCAAGTGTATTCTGAATCACATTTAAAATAGAGACATTTAGTCTTACATAGCGCCAGGCATATGGCAGATCCTTGGCAGACTTGCCGTGTTACTGAATGTAAAGAGACTCTTTGGACCTCAGTTTCTTATACTTAGAGGGGCTGGATTAGTTGGTCTCTAAGATCACTTTATAAACATCCAGTGACTTTTATGCCAGGCAATGAGGTATAAAGAATAGGTTCCTCTCCAAAAGAACTCACAATCTAGTAGGAAACAAGCAATAAACAAATAATTATAATGCAATATGATATTGTTACAAGAGATATGTACTAAGTGCTACGGGAGCATAGAGAGGAAGTAACGCTGAGTCGGGTTAGAGTTTGTTAGGATGAGAAGACATGGGGAAAAGAATTTCCAAGCTAAGTGTGCAGCACGTATAAATGCGTGGAGGCCTAAAGCACTACATGCTTCCAACACTTTCAGGTCTAAATTCCTTGACTTTATAAATGTTGTAGTACATTGCATAATGCAAATCACTATCCTCAGATTTATATTTTTAAATTCAGAGCTCTGTGTGTAAAATCTCCTTACAGTGACACCATCTGAGGTATTATTCTAGACTTTTTTTAAAGAAAGATAAGTTACAGGCCATCCTGGTGGCATAGTGGTTAAATTCATGTGCTCTGCTTCGGCAGCCCAGGATTCTCAGGTTCGGATCCCAGGCATGGACCTACACACTGCTCATCAAGCCATGATGTGGCAGCATCCCACATACAGAATAGAGGAAGACTGGCGAAGATGTTAGCTGAGCAACAATCTTCCTCAAGCAAAAAGAGGAGGACTGGCAACAGATGCTAGCTCAGGGCCAATAGTCCTCACTTAAAAAAAAAAAAAAGAAAAAAGGAAAAAAAAAGAAAAGAAAAGAAAGATAAATTACTGGATAGTAACTAATCCCACTTCCCTTCAACATCTATATATGCCAGGAAGCCCAGCCACAGCAGTCAAGCAGCTCTGGTCCTGCTAGCTGCTCCCATTCTGCTAACTTCTGTCCTTCTCATGTGAAGGACAGCTCAGGAGGGTTTCCCAGACCCTCATTCTCAGGCCTTTGCAAATTGTGCTCTATAGCTCTCTAGGTTTCAATGGCAGCTTCTAGGGTTCTGTGGCTGGTTCTGACAAAATAGCTTACAGGGTGTGTGTGTGTGTGTGTAAGTACTGAAGTTTCTTATATTTTAACTTTGAGCCTATAATTTTGAATCCAGTGCCTTTTTTTCTTTTCTGCCTCCAGGGTAAACTCCCATTTTTGTCCTGTGGTGGTTCATCTGTTTTTCAGTGCAAAGACTGTATCAAGAAGATAAAAGTACAAGTGGTGGCTCTCCTGGGCAGAGTATTTATAAAATTTGTATTTCTGCTATCCACATAAGGAGCATTAAAAGGCAAGAAAAACAGCTGCCACAACCTCCTTCCCCAGGATTCATACGTACATATGACTTACCATTATTGTTATTTATCAGTTATTCCAGGACGTTTCTTCCCAACCAGCTCCCAGGACACATTTTGATATTGACTTTCTTTGTTTGTTTTATAAACAATGCTAAAGCACTATTGGCTAAAATATGGTGCTTAATAAAGCAACCAGTGATGCCCTGATACGTGTGCTTTGAAGACAGGGCCTCATGGTACCCAGGAGAGGTGACTCACTAGGTAGATAAAGCTTTTGCAGGAATTATTTTTAAATGAATTCCTCAGCATGAATTGTCACCTTTTAAAAAAGAGCAAGGTTTTAAGGGGATGGACAAAAAAGGGCTCTTTTAGATGCCTGAGAGAATTGTTTGCAAAATATAGGACATTTGCTCAGGCTAGAGAGGGTGCCCCAGGGATATAGCAACTGGACAAAGAGCAGGGCCACTAAACAGGTGGGAGAGAGGGACTGAGGGCAGATTTTGAGAGGTGCCTAAATTTATTCTCAGCTGCACATGCTACATGTTATAGTGCTTTAAATTTTTATTTTTATAAAACGTGTCCAATATCCAAATAACACACAATGGAGTACTATACAGCTGTAAAAATGAATGAGGACTATATGGAGCAATCCTGAGAATACAGTGAAAACAAAGCAAGGTAGGAAAAAAGTATCCATTCTATGCTACTGTTTTTCTAAGAAGGGAGAATTCAATATATGAAAATGTTTGCTTTTCTTTTTTAAGTGAAAGAATAAACCATAAAAGTTTGTCTTTTAAAAAAGATTGTCAGGGGCCCAGCTCGTGGCACAGCAGTTAAGTTTGCACATTCCATTTCTTGGCAGCCTGGGGTTTGCAGGTTCAGATCCCGGGTGCGGACATGGCACGGCTTGGCAAACGCCATGCTGTGGTAGGCGTCCCACGTATAAAGTAGAGGAAGATGGGCATGGATGTTAGCTCCGGGCCAGTCTTCCTCAGAAAAAGAGAAGGATTGGCAGCAGTTAGCTCAGGGCTAATCTTCCTCAAAAAAAAAAAAAAAAAGATTGTCTATGGAGGAGAGAGAGAACAAAGGGAACGGACTAGAGTAGAAGACACACTCCTGTGAATATGCCTGGTATTGTAGATTTGACTTTGGAAACTTATAATTGTTTTATATAATTATAAAACATTTTTTAATTAAAAAGAAATCCCTAAAAACCAATATCAAAATAAAACAAATGAACTAAAACGTATACTCTGATTTGGTGGAACAACCATACAGAAAGGAACTACTTTAAGTGACTTTAATTTGATTTTCCCTATTGTGATATACCCTAAAAACAAAATAACTATGTAACAATATTAAATAGATTTCAGTAACTGTATCATTAGTGGTAGCGTTGCAACAGTTATTCTTACACAGTTGCATGTTTATTGCGAAACAGAGCAAATAAGCAATTGTGTTGATGTCTTTGAGAATCAGGATTTTTGACAAGGGAGAAGGAAAATATAAATGTGACATTGGTAAAGTTAAGAAAACATCTTGTAGTCCTCTGTGAAAATGTCACATGAACTCATGATGTATTTTGTCTTGAAAAAGAAGAAGAAGGGTATTTCCTAACTCTTTCTACTGAAATGGCCCAGAAACTATGATCAACCCAGTAGCTTGACAAACCCAGAGCCCAGAGTATGGTCTCTAAATCTCATTTCTCATTAAAAGGAACCAGGATCCTTTGAGAAATGGATGATTCCAGATCTAAGGCAGAAAATACATGAGCTGATTCTGGAATACAATGAATCTTGTCATGCTAGAAATCAAAAATATTACTAGGATCATGTTAAGAAGAGTTGGGAGCCAACCTGAATAAACTCCTACTGGCCACAGATGGCACAAGTTGAATATTAATAAGAACAATAATGCCAATGGATTGAAATACATCAAAAATCCATGAGTCCATAATGATACTTAAAACAAAACAAAATGAAATACCTCACTGGTCAACTTTGACAGATGCTAGGAGAACCCACTCATTATTTTGAAAATTAGTAAATAACCCAAGCATTTATCTTATGTTTCCCATATAATCTGTACTTCAGGGTACAAGCAGTTGATGAGGGGATATTTCTCTTCATGGAAGTATTCCAACTAATAAATGAAGAAGGAATGATAGAATTAGAATATCATCATTTGCAACTCCTAATGAATTAATGGAGCTAGACCCTATCAGTGGCTGCTGATACGGGAAAAAGAGAGCCAGGCATCATTTGCTTCCTAATGAGAAATACACAATACCACTTATGAAGTACCCCTGCTCCCAAAACCAAACATGAATCTGATCCAAGGAAATATACGGGACAGAGGAACACGTTGAACACATCACGATAATGCAGGCAGAAAAATCCACACTGGGAAATGCTACAGGGTAGATGACTCAGCACCTTCAACAAATAAATTGCGAGGGGAAACAAAATAATGAAAAAACCCTATAGATTAAAAGAAATTTAAGAAACACATAACCAATTGCAATGTGTGGATCTTAGTTAGATCCTGATTTGAGCAAATTCAAATACAAAAACTTATGAGACAACTGGGAAAATTTAAACACTGACTGGATATTAGATGCTATTAGGGAATCATACGACTTTTTTTTTTTAAACAACAGAAATTTAATTTTCTCACAGTTCTAGAGGCCTGACACCCATGGTCAATGTGGCAACAAGTTTGATTTCCACTGAGTTATGTCTTGGCTTGCAGATGACCACCTGTCACCTTGCCCTCATGTGGCCTGTTCTCTGTGTACACACATGCCTGGTGTCTCTCCTCTTCTTAGAAGGACACTAGTCCTATTGGATTAGGGCTCCACCCTTATGACCTCATTTAATCTTTTTTTTTTTTAACGATGGATTCTTTTTTTTCTTTTTCAGATTCTTTATTTCGGTATTTTTTTAAATTGTGGTAACACTGGCTTATAAATTATATAAGTTTCAGGTGTACATCAATGTATTTCCATTCCTGTATAGATTACACCATGTTCACCACCCAAAGACTAATTACAATCCATACTAATTTCTCTTTTTTTTAAGATTTAAAAAATTTTTCCTTTTTCTCTTCAAAGCCCCCGGTACATAGTTGTATATTTTAGCTGTGGGTCCTTCTAGTTGTGCTATGTGGGATGCCACCTCAGCATGGCTTGATGAGTGATGCCATGTCCCCGCCCAGGATCCGAACCGGCAAAACCCTGGGCCACCAAAGCGGAGAGCTGGCCCCCATACTAATTTCTTAAGAGTGATAAAAGTATGTGGGTATATTTCCAAAGAGTCCTTATATTTTAGAGATACGTATTGAAGTATTTATGGATGCTGCGATATGATATCAGGGATTTGTTTCACAATAATCCAGGGTGGGAGGTGGGTGTGGGTATAGATGATACAAGATTAGACATAAATTGATGATTGTAGAAAGTTGGTGACGTATTCATTATATTATTCTTCCTACTTTTTCATGTTTGAAAATTTCCTTAATAAAAAGGCTTATTAAAAGTGCATTGCACCACTCTTCTAATAAGAGTCCAGCAAAGCCACGAGTAGATAATACCTCTTGCATGCACCTAGAAAGAGCAGTGGATCAAAACCCAGGAAATCACAGACTTGGGGGGGGGGACCGTATTCCCTCCTCTGAGGCTTAAACATCCTACATTGTCCCTGAAGGTTGTTGCCCCCACTCCCAAGGATGCCCTTCAGCCCATTCCACTTGTGACAGCTTTGAAAATTCTTTTACACTGAGCAGAAATCTGTCTCCCTGTATCTTTCCTCCACCCACAGATTACAGCCTAGCCCTTCCTCACTCAACGGTCCCTCGGATATTTGAAAACAATCATTCATGGGTCCCTCTCACCCTAACCACACACACAGGTCTTTTGAGCTGCAACCTCAACAGCCCTGATTCTGCCCACTGTTCCACACACCCGTGACTTTGGTTCTCTGCCATCCCGGCTGCTCTGCTCTGATCTCAGAACAGTCTGACTTGTAAGTTATGTGCTCTGGAATGAAGTGATCTGGGTGGGGCCTGACAATTGCGGAGAACAACAGGGCTATCACCTCCTTTGTTCCAATTACCACATTTCTTGTTATCATGGGCTGGAGCCTGGGTGCACAAAGTTCCAAGAGCAGAGTGTTAAATTTTCAAGAATTTTATGAGCCAATTGTTAAACGCAGCCATATTGAAAAGTTAAATTACGTGAACTTCCAGTTATAAATAATTACATTAAAAACGAAGGTATCAAATACTTAAAACTCATCAGTTCCTAATCATTTTACTGCATTTTACTATTCTCTCTTCTCTTAGATAATTTACTTCTATTGGATTTGTGTCATAGAATTATCATATAACGGTATGCTATTGCACATCTCTTCCACACCCTGCTTTCAGTGACAACATGTTGGTAGCTTGAAATGGGCTGTGGTGGGAGTATTTACACTACAGAAATTGGCAAGTGCTATAAATCAAGGTATTTTTTTTCCTTGAGAGCCAGTTGTTAAACATTTACCACCACACCACTGGATACAGCCTAAAATCTTAGTTTTTTTCTTGGCAACCACGTTACACTTCTGACTCAAATTGGGCTAAGGCTCTTGGCTACTGTGAAAGCAAGTATATCCATTCTTCTTGATACAGTTTGTTTTTAGACCTTTTTTATTAATCACTTTAAAACACATCCTTTTAGATTCAACTCACTGATTCTCATTCTGTCATCCAAGCATTCATCGTACCTCCAAATTCAGGTTACCTATGAATTTGATGAGCATGTCTTCTGTGTATTCATTCTAAAAGCATTTATGATGGGCGGATGAAGGACACAACCCTAGGACTCATCATGATACACTGCCTTGCAATTTGATATCAATTTGTTAGTCAGCACCTTGTGCATCTAATCAACTGGTTACTAATTCACCCAGTATGCCACAGTCCAGTTCATATTTCTCCATCTTGTCTAAAAGAATATCATGAAAAACCTCATTAAACATCTAGCCAATGATGCTATACTCTCTCTATATATGTGTGGGCTTGCCCAGAGCTACTGAGCTAGTAAGCATGTTAAGATGAAAGGAGATAAATCCGCCTTGGCTAGTTCTTAGTGAACTCATTCTGGGTCTTAATCATTACTTCTTTACTCAGTGCCTGAAACTGTCCCACTGGCAACCCATTCTAGAGTCTTGCCTGAGGTTGAAGTTACAGACAATTGTCTACAATTTTTCTGGTGCTGCCTTCATTCTCTTTCTGAAAAGTAGACTATTCCACTGTCTCCAGTCTTCTGCTGTCTCTCCTATTCTCAAGGATGCCCCGAAGATCACTGACAATAGTTTGGTGATCCCATAATAACTTTTTCTCGGGGCCCTACGGCATTCTTCCTCACAGATAGGGGCTGGAACTCACTGGGAGCCGCTCTGGGCTTTTTCATATTCTGTGACTCCATCTTGGCCTCCCATCTTCCCTTACCAAAGTTTATTTCATTTTTCTATTCCTCTTTACCTTACTCATTCCACGTGGAAAAGAAATGTTCTTGCCCTGCAAGTCAGAAACTAAAGAAAATGGAAGAGCTCTGTTTTCTCTGTAGCCCCTACTGACAGGGGCCCCAAGCTGCAGGTCATATCCTTTATTTGATGTTACTCCTCAAACTTTACTAAGAAGAATGGAATACCCAATGACAGTCATAGCATAACCTTGTAGCTTTAGAATAACTTGGGCTTATTTGGGGCTTCAGCCTTTCTGATACTTATGACTATGTCCCACAGATATTCCAGCACAGGTAACAGCAATTTGATGGTAGGATAAATATTTGATAAGAGATTCCTGACCTTTCAGAAGTTGTGACACCATATCTTTGTTTGAATTTGTACCAAGCTCCCTACCTCCTAAAGTTCAGCATGGTATATATCAGTCTTTAACTTTTCAATTAATTTGGTCTTGAGAATTTTTCATCTCGAAATTTTTTGACAAAAAATCGTAGATTGTTCTGATATCACAAAATCACCATCATGGGGATTGGCAAATATGGAAGTACTCAGTATATTTGGGTGCTTTTTTTTTGTTTTTGGCTGAGGAAGTTTCAGCCTGAGATAACACCTGTTGCCAATCCTCCTCTTTTTGCTTGAGGAAGATTCACCCTGAGCTAACATCTGTGCCAATCTTCCTCTATTTTGTGTGTGGGTCACCACCACAGCATGGCTGCTGATGAGTGGTGTAGGTCCACACCTGGGAACCAAACTTGGGCCACAGAAGTGGAGTGTACCAAACTTAACCACTAGGCCACAGGGCAGGCCCATGGATGCTTTTTAAAAAAATTTTACTTGGCTGATCTTTAACATAAAACAACCTCTTAATATTGTCAACTCTTGTTATATAGCATTCTTTTACCCAGAACTCTCAAAGTTGCCCTTATGCACAGTTCCAAAAAATGTTCACAGTGTTTACAGGTTTTAACCCAGAGGCCCTGAACTAAGAGATATGAAAGCTAGGTTTTCCACTTAGTTTTGCTGCTAATCAGCTGTGCAGTCTTGGACAAATCCTACTGCCTCTTTTGTTCACGTCTAAATATTGTTGTAAGTCTCTTCCAGAGCTAAGAGAAGAGATCAGTAAAATACCCAGCTATCCTGTCTACGAGTTCTTGGCTGTCCCCATCTACTCTCTGTAGCTGATGTGAGTGTGTGGGTATGTATGGAGGGATGGGGAAGAAAGATTGGAGTTGGGAGTCCTGGTAGGAAGAGGAGGAGGAAGAGAAAGGAGGAGGAAGAAGACAGCCCAGATCATTCCTCCTAGGTTTTTCACACAAGAGGTAATTTCAAAACAAATCTGAATCAACCTATCAAAACAAGATAATGACAAGTGAGAAAGTAAAAGTTTTTGGCCAAATCCATCTCACAATCACTCTTTCCTGCTCCTACAAAGCTATCTGAACTGTGATCTTGTTAGTGGACCTCCATTTCCAGTAAACATCACTCACTTAGAACAAAAACGGGAAGCTCCCACATGTAGCCACTGGAAACAGTCCCAGATGCAGGAAGAGGTTTGTATGACATCATCCACAAAGTTATGCAGTAGGAAGGTCTGCAGATTAGAGGACTAGCTCACCTAAGAGTTCTTTTCACTAGGAATTTTTATCCAGTATCCCGAAGCCCCAAGTTTCTTGGAAAATATATTTATTGATATATGTGTGTATATTTAACCTACATGTGGAAATATATACACCTTTCTGGAAATTGCTCAAAGCTAAGGAAAATGTTATTTGTGTGTGTAAATGTTTAATTAAAGACAAAAAAATATATATTCCTCTATATGTGAAAAAGTTTTTATTTAAAAAATTTTTTTTTAAAGATTGGCACCTGAGCTGTTGCCAATCTTCTTTTTTCTTTTTCCTGCTTTTTCTCCTCAAATCCCCCATGTACATAGTTGTATATTTTAGTTCTGGGTCCTTCTAGTTGTGCCATGTGGGATGCTGCCTCAGCATGGCCTGATGAGTGGTGCCATATCCATGCCCAGGATTCGAACCGGCAAAACCCTGGACTGCTGAAGCAGAGCGTGCGAACTTAACCACTGGGGCACGGGGCCAGCCCCGTGAAAAAGTTTTGTTCATACTTTTAAAAATAACTTGTTGTTTTAGTAAAAATGAAATGTGCCCATTGTAAAATATTGGAACAAATCAGAAAAGCACAAAGAAGGTAATGAAAATCACCTGAAGTCTCATGATCCAGAAATAAACAGTGACAGAATTTTGGTAAAGTCTCTGCAGACATTTTCCCGTGCATATTTATGTTTAGCTTTCCACAAGTGGCATGTTCTTTACCTGCTGCACTGTATTCTTCCTTCCTCTTCAATAATGTCATTAACATCTTTATCTGTCTCCAAATGTAGGTGTATGGGGGGACTTTTAAGGATGCCATAGTTTTCCATTTTATTTTGTTCCATATACTTAGTCAATTCCATATGGATGAAAATATAGGTTAAGAAAGAACTTTTTTAAGCTGCAAAAGAACTATTATGTAAAGAATGTAAAGTTATGTAAAGTAACACATTTGCACAAGAATCTGGTTTGGTTATTCCTACTGCAAGAACTTGAAATAGTGTATGCAAACAGTGTTACAGACTTGTAAGATGTATCTTTATTATTACTGAGCCATTAATAAAATTAAATGTATTAAAAAGCAAGGGTGAATCACAAAGCGCAGTAGATTTGACAACACAGAAATGTAAAATATCATAAAGAAAATTAAAAAATGAGAAATAACTTGTAGAATAGCTATAGCAAATAAGATAAAGCATTTATATACTAATATATAAAGAGCTCATGTAAACCAATAAGGACAGTAACTATCAATAGAAAAACAAGCAACTAATGATTTATAAATAATACTTTCAAATGGCTTAAAAATAAAATATAGTTCAATATCACTAGTAATTAAATAAATGAAACTAAAACAATAGACAACTTTTTTTCACCAATAACATGAAAGATTTTAAAGTTGAGCTAATATATATTAAGTGATTAGTTCAATATCTGGGAAAAACTAAGTACCTCATGTATATTAAGCCTTATTCTTACTTGCCGGTGATAACGTATTTCTGTTGAAACTATAAATTTGTAATACCTTTTTGAAAAGCAATTTAGCAACATAAACCAAGAGTCTTAAAAATATTTATAATCTTTACCTAGTAATTCTACTTCTAGAACACTCTCCTAAATAGTAATCTGAAATGCAGACAAAACCTTTGTACACAAAGAAAATGATCATCACAGTATTTATAACAAAAATTGTAAATGGCCTAAATGTTCAACAATATAAGAATGATTAAGCAAATTATGATGCAATCATAAGTCAGAATACCCTGAAGACATTTAAAATTTATTTGTGAAGAATCTTTAATACCGAGTTAAAGATATATGATATAATATTAAATGAAAAAAAGGCATCACAAAATCTTATGTATAGTAATTCCAACTATGTGTATAAGAAATAGCTTGGAAGAAAATACACCAAATAATTAACAAGTACCTATTAGAGGTGGGAATATGGGTGATTTTTAATTTTTATATACTTGTGTTTATTTTCCAAATTTTCTACAAAGTTTGTAAAATACTTTTATAATAAAAAAACAATTTTTTTAAAAAGCTGAAGCTAATACGTATTTAAAAATAAGTTCAAACACAATATAACATTTAAAACATAATATTTAAAAATCCAAACCTGTAAGTGGGTTGAAAAGGTTAGTCGTTTTTTGCTGTTTAGTAAAAACCCCCTAGGTTTTCACGCCTCATCATTCATTAGGTGTGAGACTGCTACAGACTGAGAGCTTGTGTCTCCGGCAAATTCATGTGTTGAAATCCTAACTTCCAATGTGACGGTGTTCGGAGGTGGGCTTTTGGAAGTTATTAGGTCATGAGGGCAGAGGCCTCATGGAGTTAGTGTCCTTATAAAAGAGGCTCTAGAGAGATCCCTGGCCCCCACCACCGTGTGAGGATACAAGAAGTCATCCGCCCAGAAGAGGGCCCTCACCTCACCACGCTGGCACCCCCATCTCAGACTTTCAGCCTCCAGACTGACAAATAAATTTCTGTTGTTTATAAGCCACTCAGTCTCTGGCATTTTGTCATGGCAGTCTAGGCTAAGACAGACTTTGAACAAGGTAACTAATTACCAGTTCTGGGCCTCCCACAGTTTCAAAGTCTTCTTCATTTCCCATGAATCTACAACCATACTTGTTAAGTTTAATTTTTAATTTCCTTTTATGGTGAAATTCCTTCATTTATTTGTTTCTGAACCTACTATTCTGAAACTCAATGCATTTTAACATTAATGTGCTTATTATTTACATATTGTCACATTTCAAAATGGATTTGAAGCAGCAAATGTTATTACTTAGTGATAAACTTTGCTTAGGTTTTTTTTTTTGGTAAGGAAAATTGTCGCCGAGCTAACATCTGTGCTAATCTTCCTCTATTTTGTATACGGGACACTGCCACAGCATGGCTTGATGAGCAGTGTCTAGTTCCGCACCCAGGATCCGAACCTGTAAATGCTGGGCTGCCGAAGTGGAGCGTGCAAATCCAACCACTGTACCACAGGAGCAACCCCTGTATAGTTTCTTAGAAACATTTTTTTATTGTGGTATAATATATACAATATAAAATTTATCATTTTAATCATTTTTAAGTTTGGCAGCATCGAGTACATTCACATTGTCGTGCAACCATCACCACCATTCATTTCCAGAACCTTTTCATCTTCCTCAACTGAAACTCCCACTAAACAATAACACCCCATCGCTTCCTACTCCCAGCTCTTGGTACCTACCCTTCTACCTTCTATCTGTACGATTTGGCTATCCTAGGTGCCTCAACTTCGTTCCGTCTTAAGCCCTGAACAAATCTCTTCTCTACCGTGGTTGAGAACTCCACTAGTTTGAAAGAGCTAACTTAAAAAAATCCAAATATTTTTTAAATGGAGGTGACATTTACACACAATAAAATGCATACAGATACTTTAAAATATACAAATTTTTGTCTATCTTTATGTGAATGTACATATGATAGCATATTATCAGCATGACTGTAAAGTCATGAGACTCGTGTGCCATTTTATTTTGAAGTTACATCATACAACTAAATGAAACAGCAGAATAGAAATCTATATGCTGTGATTCCACTATGTAAAAAGAATACCTTTGTATGGATAAAGACTGGAAAGGAAGACCAGGGAAAATAAAAATAGCTTATTTTTACAGTGGTACCTTTTTTTTTTTTTGGTGAGGAAGATTGGCCCTGAGCTAACATGTGTTGCCAATCTTCTCTGTTTTGCTTGAGGAAGATTGTCGCTGAACTAACGTCTGTACCAATCTTCCTCTATTTTATGTGGGATGCTGCCACAGTGTGGCCTGATGAGGGGTCCTAGGTGTGTGCCTGGGATCTGAACCTATGAACCCTGGGAAGTGGAGTGCACAAACTTAACTACTACACCACCGGGCTGGCCCCAACTGTGGTTCAACTTTTGAAATAGATTTTTAAAAAAGTTATCATTGTGTTTTCAAGTTGGAGAACAGATAGCTTTTGATTATAGGAGGATAGCAGAAAATATTCAATTCACAGATCAATAATTTAGAGGAGAAAAGTCATATCTAAATGTTTCTAGAATATCAGCACCCATGAAAATTTTTCCCAAGCCTGGCCAATTTGAATGTTGAAAGCATATATGTTTTTTCCTCCCTGAAAGCAGACACAGAAATCACTGGGTACTTTTGTAGAGAGACTGACCCACGAAATGTCCATCATACTTCTACACATTAGGTACATTTTCCTTTGTTAGCTTGCCCAGGAACAAAAGCAAATGTCAATAGATTGCTCTTATCAATTCATAATTCTCCATTTCCGTCACAGTATGTTCCCATTGATTATGCACAGGGATAAAAATAGAAAACTCTGAGATGGTGCTTTTGCCAGTTGCTCAGACGACTTTCTGAACAAGAAAATTTTATATGGGTGGATGGGTGTAAGAAGTTGGCTTGAAATGTTAAAAAGGCAGGAAAAGACAGCAGAATCCATTTCTCACTGGAGTGGAGCCCAGATTGTCCTGCTTATCTAAAATTAAGCCTAAATCCTAAAAATTCTGAATACCTGCTGTCAGCCTCCTGCAAATGGGCCAGGTTTCCCAGAGAACGTTAGCTAGAGTGCTGGCACAGGTCGAGAATGTGACAGACGCTAACAAACACCGCTTCACCGTGTAGCTATTTTCATGTCCTACCAGCAGCTCACTGAAGTGCTGACAATAGCTCAGGTCGATTCAACAAACACACCTTGAACACTTCCTTTGGGCCAGACACCGTGTGAGCAGCACAGTGGGGAGCCACCCGGGGGTGGTGTGAATGGACCCACTCTCCACCCTTCTAACTCCAAAGCCCCACTGGCTATCCTAGGGTACACGCAGTGCAAGGAACACCAAGGTGAGTCACATTCAGTCCAGCCTCATGCCTCCAATGGCGCGTCAGTCCTCGGGAAGATAGAGTCCCCAAAGGGACCCTCCTGGCCCACAGTCATGTCCGGCACTAGGCCTAGGGGCCAGCTGAGCGACAGAGGGAGGTGGGGCAGGTCAGCTCCCACTGAGGAAGGCAGCAGGTCAGAGCTTTTCTCCTTTGCATTTTTTTTTCTTCGGAAAAATTTTCTATTATGTATACCAATTGATTGTATAGAAAAAAATAATAATATATTAAGTACCATATGTCCACTACCACTTTCACCAAATCTTTACATGTTCTCATAATTGTTTCAGATTTTTAAAAAAGAAATAAAGTAGTAACACAGTCGGAATGGTTTATGAATCTCTTCCCAAATCCATTTCCTTCTCTCTCTTCTTCTCTCAGGGTAATCATTACTCTGAAATTGGTGTTTCTCATTCACAAGCATGTTTTTATACTATTTCTACACACGTAGGCACTCACAAAAATATCATTTGATTTTGCTGTTTTTGAAATGTATATGCTTATATAAATGAAATTATGCTGCTATTTATTTCTTGGAGACTTTTTTTCCTGGTAACATGTTTCATCTTCAACCATGGCGCTTCATGTAGCTGCAATTCCTGAATACTCCACAGTTTATCTCTAATCTATCAACAATAGGTTGCTTCCACGTATTTTTATTTGTTTGCTATTAAAAACAATTCTTTCAGATCATTTTCCACGTCTCCTGGTACACACGTGTAGAAGTCTCTTTAGGAGGCACATGCATAAGTTGAAGCACTGAGTTGTAGTGTTTGTGTACCTTTAACAGAAAATATCAAACTGTTTTCCAGACTTGTACAATGTACAGTCTCAACAACAGCGAGCGTTCCAGCAGTTCCACGTCTTCATCAGCACTTGGTGGTTTCTGACATTTTAATTTTGTACCGATCTGACAGCTGTGATAAAATACCTTACTATGAGGGGCCAGCCCCGTGGCTGAGTGGTTAAGTTCACGCGCTTCGCTGCGGTGGCCCAGGGTTTTGCTACTTCGGATCCTGGGTGCTGATATGGCACCGCTCCTCAGGCCATGTTGAGGCAGTGCCCCACATGCCACAACTAGAAGGACCTGCAACTAAGATGTACAACTAAGTACCTGGGGAATTTGGGGAGATAAAGCAGAAAGAAAAAAAAATACCTTACTATGGTTTTGTGTTGCATGTCCCTGATTATGAATGAGGGCCATTGTCTTTTTGCAATTCATTTTTTTTGCCCTGTTAAGTGTCTTATCATATCTTTTTGTGCATTTTTCTATTGTGTTGTCTTTTTCTTCTTGATTCATAGGAGTTCTTTACCTTCTCTGGATCCTAAATTTCTATTACGTGAGTGGCAGACATTTTACTTGAGTTTGTAGCTTGTCTTTTTACTCTCATTATGGTGTCTTTTTATGAACAAAATTTATTGATTTTAATGTAGTCAAATTTATCAATTTTTTTTCCTTAAAGGTTTATGTTTTTTGTGTTTCATTTAAGGAATCCTTCCCTACTCGGAAGTCATAAAAGTTCTTCTGCTCATTTTTTTCCTAAATATTTTAAACATTTGCCCTTCACTTTTAAGTCCATTCTGAATTGAGTTTTATGATTGGTGTAAAGTAAAGGTCCACTTTCATTTTTATTTGTTTAGTTTTTTATTTTTTATTTTTTTGAGGAAGATTAGCCTTGAGCTAACGTCTGCCTCCAATCCTCCTCTTTTTGCTGAGGAAGACTGGCCCTGAGCTAACATCCATGCCTATCTTCCTCTCATTTATATGTGGGATGCCTGCCACAGCATGGCTTGCCAAGTGGTGTGTAGGTCCACACCCAGGATCTGAACCGGCAAACTCTGGGCTGCTGAAGTGGAACATGCGAACTTAACTGCTGTGCCAGGCTGGCCCCAAGTCCACTTTCATTTTTTTCCATACAGATAACCAACAGTCCCAGTACCATTTACTCTTTCCCCGTAGATCTATTCTATATCAGGTTTCCATTTATCTGTAAGTCAGTTTCTGGTCTCTCTATTCTGCCAATGGTCTATTTGTCTACCCCTGTGCCCACACTGCATTGTCTTAATTACTAGAGCTTTATAATTAGGACACCAACGCTTCAGGTGTACTGTATCCAGCTGCCATCCGTTTTGGCATTTGTCCCAGATTTGTCATTTTTTAAACCACATACTTTTATTAACAATTGCATTGCAATATGCTAGAATGAGTTTGGTAAGCCCCTACTTCGTCCTTTAGCTTCTCCCATCTCTAGAGTTTGAGACACACGTGCAGCAAACAGAATTCTCACTATAATTCATGGTTAAAACTGAAATGTAACCAACAATAATCTGTATCTCTTCTTCAAACTCTTTCCAGAGGCAAGGTAGCTGTTAATTCCCTTTCAAGAACAGCATGCCAGACACTTACTGATAAGATAAGGCGAGGACAGCAAACTCTTTGTGATTTCGGGTGGTGAGGGGAGAAGTATCAGATGTGGCTGTCCCTGATGACTGTTTGGTGTATCACACAGTAGTGCCAGGCCTGACAGGCCACCAGTCAGTGGGAAACATGGGAAATCCTAGGTTAGATGGTGTAAACCACGTGCAGGAGACAGAGGCTGAACACTGCTGCAGCAGAGTGCGGCCACGTGCCACGTAGCGACGTGTGGTCGGTGACAGACCACGTACATGACAGTGGACCCCGCAAGTTCAGTGTCACATAGCTTATGTATACAGTAGGCTATACCAGCTAGGTTTGCATAAGTACCGTAGGGGAGGAAGAAATCTTCCTCTGCCTTTCTGGGTTCTTCTGATTGGTCTGAGAATTAAATTGACATGAGACAGATCAACAGGAGGAAAACGAATCAAAGTTTAACAACACGTATGTATACATGGGAGAAACCCAGGAAAACCTAGTAACTCGCCCAAATGGCCAAAGCCCTCACCTTAAATACCATCCTCAGCTAAAGACAAAAAATGTTGGGGGTGGGGATAATCAGGGACTTCAAAAGGAAGGCAATTCACAGGTAGGTGAAAAGGAGCAAATGTTTGGAAAATAAGTGTTTGTTTGACCACACAGAAACAGAATAACACAGAGGGGAGCCCAACAAACAGGCTTCTCTAGGTTTCTCCCTGGCTACCACCTAGTTCATTTATGCTAAGGTGATAGCTTGCTTCCTGAGACAGGTTTTTTTATTTTTTATTTATTTTATTTTTTAATTTCTATTATTTTTTTTTCCTTTTTCTCCCCAAAGCCCCCTAGCACATAGTTGTATATTCTTCATTGTGGGTCCTTCTAGTTGTGGCATGTGGGATGCTGCCTCAGCATGGTTTGATGAGCAGTGCCATGTCCATGCCCAGGATTCGAACCAACGAAACACTGGGCTGTCTGCAGAGGAGCACGCGAACTTAACCACTGGGCCACGGGGCCAGCCCCTAGACAGGTTTTTTGTTATCTGAATTCTTTAAGGCGGTTAAGGGGGAGGTAACAAGGAAAGCTTTCTGAGTCTTTTGTTCCTTAAAAATAATCAGCCTAAAATAATCCTCATGTTTAAGAGACACATTTTGGGGTGGCAAATTCTGTTCCCCTTTAGTACACTCCATGATGTTCAGAAAACAAAGAAATCACCTAAGGATGCATTTCTCAGAACGTATCCCCGTCCTGAAGCTATGCGTGACCGTATATAGAAAGTAGACTGGACGCTCTTGCTGTAATGTTTTTCCATTTGTTTTATGGTGATAACCTACAATTCTTTATGTATGTTATTGTTTTTTAACACTTGAATATTGTGCAATAAGCCCTTACACAAAAAACAAGCTCAAAGGAAAAGAAGAGAGCGTAGGTTTAATAAAAAAAATAAATAATTAATTTTAATTTCTCAAGAAAATCTACGAAAAATATATAATTTTCACAAAATGTCAACGTTTACCATCCCATGGAGCATGTAGTAATATCAGTGACATGAAAACCAGAAGATATACCTGCTGCAGAAGCACAAACCTCTCATTCAAAAAGTAGAAGTTATGTCTGGTATACAGGGACCGTGCCTGAAGACAACGATTTTCCATGCACAGGTGAGTTTTACATATCATTCTCTGAAACATGACTTTTCATTGAGATCTAATAACTATTTCAAATCAATATTTATAATTATATATAATTTAAAAATAATTATATAATTAACCTTAAAAATAATTATAATTATATAATTAATTTATGTATTATATAGAGAGAGACAGAGAGAAATATCTGGAAGAATAGGTATCAAGAGTGATTGTCTCTATAGGTGGGGGACATTATCATACTTCTTTATGTTCACTTTGCTTGTCTATTATTTTCTGACTTATTTCTTATACTTCTATAATAACAAATAACAATAGAAGAAATTTTATTTCCAGAGGGGGAATGACTGAATTTACAATATGAAATAAACTATGTAGAGTTTATTAAACAGATAAACATGAACTTACATACACGACTGTGTACTGTATTAATGTCCCCAGTTAAGGCCTTCCTGTCTGCTCACCCTTTGCCTTGTCACTTTGTAGTCCCTTCTCCCTCTGACTATGGGTTCGGCCATGTAGCTTACTTAGGCCAATGGAATGTTAACAGACACGAACGAGCAGGGGCTTAAAAAGCACCTGTGCGTTTCTGCTTGCTGTCTTGTGCCTTGAGCTTGCTCAATTTTGCATCTTTGCCTCAGCATGAGAACTTGCCTCAGCTAGTCCACTGGAGGGATGTAAGAGACGTGTGGAGAAAAGCAAAGACCATCCTGGTCCAGAGGGAAGTCAGCCAACGCCCAACACGTGAGCCAGCCCAGCTAAGATCAATGACTGATTGTAGATGCATGAGCGAGTCCAGTCAACATCAGATAATGGCTCAGCTACCATAGGCTTGTAAGCAATAAGAATAAACCTTCAGGTGGTTTGTTATCAGTGTTAGTGAGTCAGTAGATAACTGATACATGGACAAAGAATAAATAATATGCTGTATGGACAGGAGAAAACCAAGAGACAAAAAGAGAGAAGAGTTTTTGTTTGTTTGTTTGAGGAAGATTAGCCCTGAGCTAACCGCTGCCGATCCTCCTCTTTTTGCTGAGGAAGACTGGCCCTGAGCTAACATCCGTGCCCATCTTCCTGTCTTTTATATGTGGGAGGCCTACCACAGCATGGCTTTTGCCCAGCAGTGCCATGTCTTCACCCGGGATCTGAACCGGGGAACCCTGGGCCGCGGAGAAGCTGAACGTTCGAACTTAACCGCTACACCACCGGGCCACCCCGAGAGAAGAGTTTATATAAATTTCACCACAGCATCACCAGGCCTCCCATCGCAGAATATCCTGCCTCCTTCTCTAAGGATAGGCTCGAGTACTCTGTAAATTAGAACTAAATCTTAGTTTGCAACACTTTTATGAATCTTTTTTTTTAACAGCTTTATTGAGATATTCACAAACCATATAGTTCATCCATTTAAAGTGTACAATTCGATGGTTTTTAGTGTATTCACGGAGTTGTGTAACCATTACCACAATCAGTTTTAGAACATTTCGTCACTCCAAAAAGAAATCCTGTACACATTAGCAGTCACTCTCCACTTCTTCCCAACCCCACCTCCCACCCAGCCCTAGGCAACCACTAATCTACTTTCTGTCTCTAGAGATTTGCTTATTCTGGACATTTTATATAAATTGAACCAATATGTGGTCCTTTGTGACTGGCTTCTTTCACTTTGCATAATGTGTTAAAGGTTCATCCATGTTGTAGCATGTATGAATACTTCATTCCTTTTTATGGCTGAATAATGTTACTTTGTGTGGACTGCACCACATTTTACTTATTTATTCATCAGTCAGTGGCCACCTGGATTGTTTCCACTTTTTGGCTAGTATGAATAATGCTTCTGTGAACATTCAAGTATGTTGTTGTATATACAAATGCTTTTCTTTCTCTTGGTATATAACTAGGAGTGGAATTGCTGGGTCATATGGTAATGTCACGTTTAACTTTTTGAGGAACTGCCAGACTGTTTTCCACTGGCTGCACAGTTCACATTCCCACCAGCAGTGTGGGAGGGTTCCAATTTCTGCACATACTCGTCAACACTTGTTATTGTCTGCCCTTTTTACTATAGCCATTCTAAGAGGTGTGAAGTAGTGTTTCATTGTGGTTTCCCTAATAACTAATCATGTTAGCATCTTTTATGTGATTATTGGCCATTTGTGTGTCTTCTTTGCAGAAGTGTCTATTTGGATCCTTTGCACATTTTAAAATCAGGTTATTTTGTGTTTTTATTGTTGAATTGTAAGAGTAATTTATATGTTCTGGATACAAGTCCCTTATCAGATAAATATTTCCTCCCATTCTGTAGGTTGTCTTTTTCTTCTCTTAACAGTGTCTCCTGAAGAAATTTTCAATTTTGAGGAGGTCCAATTAATCTTCTTTTTTTCCTTTGGCGCTTTCCTATCTATGAAGGTTTTGCTTAATCCTCTTTGTCTTTTAATCAGCTTCTTGCATCCCTTTTCTTTCTCTGAGTTTAATTTTCTTCTTCTGAAATAAAACTTTTAGTAGCTCTTTTAGGGAAGGTCTATGAGTATAAATTTTCTCAGACTTTTTTTGTGTCTGAAGTTTCCTTTGTTTCATGATTATCCTTGAAGGATCCTTTAGCTGAGTACAGAATTCTGGATTAATTTTTATATTTCTTTTACCACGTTGAAGATATTATTCCATGGGTTTTGGGTCACTCTTCTTGTTGTGAGTAGTCTTCTGTTTGTCTAATTGTTGTTTCTTCGTGGATAATTTATATTTCTTCTCTTTGAGTTCTTAAATTCTTCAAGTCTTTGTTACTAAATGTAGCTATATGTGGATTTACTTTTATTTATAGTTTTCAGGACCTACTGTGCTTCTGGAATCTGAGGAATTCTGTCCTTCATCAGGCCTGGGAATTCTCAGCCATTATCATTTTAAATATTGCCTCTCCTCCACACCCTTTTATTTTATGTTCCTTTTCTCCATGTCCCAACTTCTCATTCATATTTTCTCTCTCTTTTTTGGTAACATCCTCAGATTTAGCTTCTAGTAAATTAGTTCTTTCTCCTCATTTCTGTCTAATCTGTTTAACCATTTACTTTAAATTTCAATGATTAAGTCTTCCATTTCTAAAATTTCTCCTTGGTAGTTCCCCCATAGCTTCCTGTTGTTTCTTCATAAGATCTTTTTCTTAATTTTAGGGTTTTGATCTCTTTTTTCATGTGTAGTTATTTTAAACACACTTATTTTATATTCTCTTCTAGATTATCAGTCTAATATTTCAGGATTTTAGGGCTTTAATCCTCTTGTTTTGTTTCTCCTGACTGAGCTCATGGCTGATTTCTTTTTTGTGTTTTACACTCTTTTATGATAAACTTATTTTTGCCTGGATTGGCTTTATTCCGTAAGAAACTCATGTGACCTTAGATGAAGGAGCATCCCTCCAGAGTGGTTTTACGTTTGCTCCTGTAAGTGCCCAGGTTTTCCATTGACCCAGGATCAATTTTTATGTTAGTTTCTTAACTTAGGGATTCCTGACTACAAGAGTGTAATGTCAAAGCCAAAACCAATGTGAGAAGCAGGCCTGGGTTTCAATTTTTCAGTGAAAATTTTTTCCCTATCCAGAGTATGGGCAAAGAAATATATATTTTCTTGTCACCTGCCTGTGCTGGTGAGCAGATTTTTTTTTTCTACTACCCTTTCACTGACGGTGCCACCCTTTGAGAGTTCCAGCCTCTCACAGAGGTTTCTGGTCCCCTACCCTGTCTAGAACCATGTCCTTTACTCTTCCATATGCCTTAAAATCCAAGTCCCTAGTTTATGGCAACTTCCTCCCTCCTGACCCCCAGGAGTTGCAATGGTTGCTGGAGTCTTTTTCCCTCAAATTTCAGCACCTGCTTCCTTTTTGTTACTTGCAGATTTCTCTTCCTTTCTTGCAAGCTCAGCTATATATCTAAAGACTTTTTCTTGTATTTTATCCAGCGTTTCTAAGTATTTGTAATGGGAGATGTTTCTAGAACCACTGCCTATTAACTTTTTGAAAGATGTCTTATCAGCACAAAAAGTGAGTATGTGGGAATGCTGGGGACCAGAGGGATGGGCAAGAGTTCAGGAAAAAAAATGTGGGATGTACTGTGAAGCGGAATCTTCATTGTAATTCAGCATTCTTCCAACAGGGGAATACATACAAAGGGGGATGTGGGCATATAATTTTAGGGGAATTAACTCAAGATTTTCCATTTTCATGTGAATTGTGTCCTAAAATTGATGAGCCAGTGGTAAAGGTGTATGCAGACTCTCCTTTCTCACTTTCCCTTTCAAAATAGTCCTCCCACTTTACAAAAGGAAGACATACCTGTCACCCATTTACCTCACTGTGCAACATCCTCCAAAAGGACTATAAGAAATATTGACTTCTGGGAAGCATCTTTTAATTACTAATCAAGTTACCAAAAGCATGCTTTAAGGTTTTGTATCTTATACTTACTTCTGTTAAGGGTGAAGCTAGGGACTAGAAATGGAATATTTTGTTCATGTTGGGATGTACCTAATTCAGTGTGAGTCTGGGGGAGTAATGACAATTTTTATTTAATGACTTTACCTCTTCCATTCCCCAAATATTGTCAAAGGATGCCTCACTTTTTAGGAGGAGTCCGACGAGGGAAAAGCAAAGAAAGCATGGGTGAAAAATACTGAAAGCTATAAGCAGCTTTTAGAATATAAGCAGTTCTTTTAGGCTACTCTTAATACTCATCCTCAGGACACATCATTAGCTGGAAAGAAAAGCATCTTCAAACTGAATAAGCAGGACAAGCTTGTGACATTGACTCTTTTAAATGTAATTTGATTGTGTTCTGGGACAGCTATATATGACTTTTGACGAAAAATTTACTTAATTTGTTTAAAATTCAGTGTAAATCAGTAAGTTAAAATCTATTTTATAAATCATATAAAGAAATATTTATTCTAGCTACAGTCAATCTTCACCTTATTTCATCCCATTAAATGTTTAATATTTTCTATCTCCTATTGAAAACAAAAAATACAAGTATACACTGGCTGCGAGGCCAATTAGCTTTTGGCATTTTGTACCTTTCTCTTTTATTAAGTACATAAAGAAAGTTCGAACATAATATCTAAAGAGCTAACAGGACTATTTTTGATTTTTATACATGATTCTTATTCTGAAAAGCCAAACACTGGCATTTATACATGCCGCACATATTTAACTAAAAGCACGCAATACATTTTATCATCCTCCTAACTTAATAAATGACTCCCTTGTAACTTTAGCTACACATTTTAGCTCATTACTTCAAAATAAGCAATAAAAAAAAGCACATTCTTTTCATCTTATTTTGTAACATAAAATGGAAAAGTCAACTATATTAGATCTATAGTATTTTAATCTTGATTGCTTTTAGTAATGTTGCTATCTATAATTTACTTCTCAATGCTTAACAATCTTTCTTGAAACATATAAACATACATTTGTATTGAAAATAAAGTTAGAAAAAAAAGAAGTTAGACTTTTCTCACTAAGTCAGTCTAATTTACTGATTTGACAGAGGACTGACCTTACTAATTAGATTACATGACATACATTTTCATAAATTAAAATCCACCTCCACAATTTTGGCAAAAATATATTTAAATCACATTATAAAAATGGCATTTTATTACGAAATATTAAACTGGCAAGGGTGCTTTGAAGTGAACATTACTTCTATTTTTTCAATCCTTTTTGAGAATAGCGGGTTCAACAAGGTGCTCTAAGGGAAAGAACAGCAATCATGAGCCAAACCTTTTTTTTAAAATGTATTTCCCAGAAACAGAGAAAGTGAATGACTCCAATGACTGCGTAACAAATTTCTGCAAGTGATAGTTTCCACTTTTTTTGCTTTTGATAGAAATTTAAAAGCACCAATCGCGTTAAAATTGGTATATTGTTAAAACTAATTTTTGAGAATAGATCTCTTTGAAGGAATGCAAAGAAATAAGTGATACTGCTAAAGGAAAATGTCTTCCAGTCCCACCCATTTATGCATTGAACAAGTTTTCCCAGTGCTTACATCTATAAAAATAAAAAATAGGTATAGAATTGATGGAACTAATGAACTAAATTTTTAAAGGCCCCCTTCATCTTGTGAAGAAATGCATTCCCAATATATTTTTACTTTTTGCCAATTTATCAAAATTTGTATTATACTTATGTTGTTCTAATCAACTGTATAAAGCTAATAATTGTCATAATAACCAGAAGAAATTTTTTAACATTTAGAGACTCACACTTACAGGAAATTAAAAACTTAAGTTTATTTTGTTGTGGAGAAATATAATGATACAATCAGTGAAAAAATTTCAAGCATATAATTATATTACTTTAAGATAAAATTCTGTGGAGGAATTAGAAATATGTCTTCTAGAAGAAAAAGAAATGATGTGAAATTCCTAGTTGTTAGAGAAGAATTTAAGTATTTTTAAATGGATAATGGTGTGTATTCATCAAATATTCCATTGAATATGTGGCGTTTAGTCTCCACCGCATACATTGAAAAGAGTATTGGAACAGTTTCATTTTTAAATGACAGTATTTATAAGATGCCATAAATTATATCCTTTGCAATTATTTAGACTCATGATGAAAACTTCTGTATGTCAACTTTAAAGCCTATGGGAGAAGACGGGGTTTTAAAAATGATCTTAGTGATTATGTCAGTGAAAACATTTGAAGACCACTGTAATAATTCCTAAGTAATCCATGATATTTCACAGATACTCCCAGCAGAGGTCCAGCTGAAAAGACTACAGATTTCTAATGTGGTCTAATCTCTACCCTCTTCTTGTTAAACCAAGTCCATCAGCAAAAAGAGCTATTTGGAAAATATTTGCTGAAAAGCACTTAAACTCTGAAGTTTCTAATGAATTGAGGTCAACGCTGCATTCAATATTTTATTCAATGGTCATGACCATGCATCATATTTTAAGACTCTTCTTTGAAGTATGGCTGAAGACTGGAACCTGGCCCTCAAAAATACCCTCCTGGGGAAAGACAGTCACTGGGAGGAAGTCTCAGCTTGGAGCAAGTGGGCAAGACACAGTGTCCAATCATGTCAATTTCTAAGAATAATTTAGGAAGTGGTGGGTACAAGGGGTCCAAGTGTAATTGCTGGGCTATCTTACCAAGTGTATGGGGCCTGGTATATTACACTCAGAGAAAGAGAGGTTCAGGAGGTCATTTGATAGGTGTGTCCACAGGGCTCTACCACTAGTGAAGTCTAAGGATGAGGTGACCATGTTTCACTCTGCCTGGACAGTCCAGTTAATGTTTGTTGTCTTGACACAATTATTAATAGTCCTCTGTGATACTGCAATTTATACTAAGAAATACATATTTTGTCTTCATCTCCACTCCTGGCACAGTTCCTAAAACCCTTGTAATTTCCACAGTGATAAGAACAATAAAAGTATCTTGATATTCCTAACAAACTCCTTTCAACCACCCTTGAGTTTATGTTAATGAGATGCCCTTCGGAAAGCGCCTAAGGATAGGGGCTGGTTGCCAGGGGAACCTTGTGATTGGAGGGTTGGAACTTTCAGTCCCATCCCCATAACCTCCTGGGAGGGAATCAGGGCTGGAGGTCAAATGATCCCCAATGGCCAATGATTTAATCAGTCATGTTTATGTAGTGAAGCCTCCACAAAACCCCAAAAGAATGGGGCTCAAAGAGCTTCCAGGTTGGCGAACAGGTGAAGATGCGTGGCACTCTCTGAGAGAGCATGGAAGCTCTGCTCCCTTTCCCACCTATCATGCCCTATGTATCTGTTCCATGTGACTGTTCCTGAGTTATATCCTATTGTAATAAACCTGTGAGCTAGTAAGTAAAATGTTTCTCTGAGTTCTGTGAGCCGCTGTAGCAAATTCATAGAACCCAAGGAGGGGGTCGTTGGAACCTCCAATCTATAGCTAGTCAGTCAGAAGCGCAGGTGACAACCTGGGCTAGTGATTAGCATCTGAAGTTGGGGGAGGGGCAGTCTTGTAGGACTGAGCCTTTAGCCTGTGGGATCTGATGCTATCTCCAGGCAGATACTGTCAGAATTGAGTAAAATTGTAGGATACCCAGCTGGTATTAGAGAATTGGTGGTAGGGGGAAAAAACTCACACACTGGAATATGGGGTGCAGAATCATATCCTCCCTTTCATTTCCAAAGTATTTCAGTTGGACTATAAATTATATGTAATTTATATACTGTAAATGTTTATTCTCAATTTCTGTACTTATCTCATCATGGACCAGTAATGAACAGTTACAGGACTGGCAAAATCTACAGACCACACTTTGAGTATCAAAATTCTAAGGAGTCAGAATAAGACCTCTAGGAGGACATCCTCACTGTGGGTGTTTAATGAGTGTTTGCTCAGGCAGACAGTGCTGAAGTACTGAGACCAGAGTCCCAGATTTAATACTCACGGGGATGAGGTGTAGCTTCCTGTTGTTCCCTACACACAGACCAAACACCTAAGGTCAAAATCCAACTAAGAGGACATGGAGCAATGGCAAAAAGATCTCAAGAGTACAAGCCTCACTAAGCATGGGCCAGGGACATTCACACTGTTCTCCCCGACCATGTCAGGAATCCCAAGATATATTTTATGTTAATTATAACAAGTACATCTTAGTTCAATTCTTTAATGTGCCCACTTCAGTCAAGACAACAGATTTCCAAAATGAAAAGGCTGAGTCCCAATTTAAGAAGGCAGCTGGGAAGATGTTCATCAGTTTCTCCCAACAACCTATTAAAATTCTTTAAACGACTCAAAAAAAGATTAAGATTCATAGCAACAATGCTTAACTAAGGATGAGTAAACAGGAAAAAAAATACCCTCATAGGCTTATGAAACGATTCTACAGCACATAAAAGGACAACTCAGTGCTCAAGATGCAGAGGAAGGTTACCCTTTTGAACAAGATTTAAGTAAAGGCAATTTCCGGAAAAAGCATCTACTTTATGTTTGCAATAAAAATTTAAGAAAAGTGGACACTAAAAAAAAGAGAGAGATAATAGATGAAACATACAGATTGAGATGAAAGGGGGAGCTGGCAGTCAGGAAGGTAAGAATCAAAGAAAGGTAGATAAGTTAAGGGATGCTTGTAATGAAACTAAAATGTAGAATTTAAAACCACATTAGAAGCAGTAAAAAGCTGAGTGGCATGGAGGGCAAACTTTAGAAGATTTCTCAGAAAGTAAAGAAAATGAACAAAGAGATGAAAAGGATGAGGGATGAGATCATAGAAACAAAGGGCAGAGAACGGAGATCTGACATGTACAAAGCTGTTGTTCCGAAGAACATATGAGACTTTAGGGGCATAAAACCACAAAGGCAAGAAAAAAAGTACAGGGGACAACAGCACTAAGCTTTTGGAAGAGGGAGAACAAATGAAAGAATGGTAAGTGGTTGAGTAGACCAGAGAAAGGTGCATCCAAAGCCAATGGTAGAGACAGCTGAGAACAAACCTAATGTATACCACTGAGTCTCCAAAAGCTTCAGGAATTGGTTGCAAAAGATAACTGTGGAAGAATTGGTTGAAAGTTTAAGAAGCAGTCTGATGCCCTCCCCTACTGAGTGGCCAGATGACCAGCCCCTCCAGCCCTGGCAAAAGACTGGAGGTTTATCCCTGGAAAGGGTAAAACAGAGAGTCTCTCTTCTGGGAAACACGGGGCAAGGCTAAGAGCCAAAGTATGTACAGCACTGATGCTGAGAAGATGAGGGAATCGGATGCATACTGCATGCTGGCTCCCCTAGGTCTCTCTCCTAACTGGGTCCTTCAACACAGGTGACCAGCCCTTTACCCTCCAGAGCAGAAGATCTTCTCTGGGGAAATCTGACTAGCCTAGGTCTGAAGAAATGAACTGCAGGATGTGTATTTATGGAAGAACACTAGGGATGAATAGAATATCCTACAGGCTGAAAGAGAGAGAAAGGGACAGCGAGGAAGAGAGAGAGAGTGATTCACAAACAAAGAACCAGTTATCAGAATGGCTTTACACTGCTCAAGAATAACCCTGAAAGCTAGAAGATAATAAAGCAATTTCTTAAACATTCTGAAAAAAATTATTTTTATTCTAGGATCGCACACTAGTCAGATAATTCAGTGTCAGAGAAGAATAAAAACATGTCAGACATGGTAGTTTTCTAAAAATTTACCTTCCGAGTACTCTTCTAGAGAAGGTACTAGGGATATGCTACATCAAAATGAGAGGGCAAACCAGGAAGAAGACATGGGATACAGAAAACAGAGGCTCCAACAGAAGAGGAAGGCAAAGAGAATTCCCAAGATGATGGTGAAGGGAAATCATAGGATGTCAATTGCATATCAGGCCCAGAGGGCAACCAGCCCAAAATGAAGCAGGTCAGAGGTTCCTAGAAAGATTTATATAGGAAGATGAAATTGATAGAAAACCTAACGTGAATGAACATCTTGACAGCTGGTTAAGCGTTTGGAGCTGAATTAGTAAAACTACATAGAAAACTAAGGAAATGAAAAAGAAGACAATGATTAACTCTAGGAACACCAAAATGTTATGTGAAAAAAGGAAAGAAATAATCATACCACATAGCTCAGTTGTGCACAGTGTTTATTTATTTTTTATTTATTTTTTATTTTTTTGCTGAGGAAGATTGGCCTTGAGCTAACATCTATTGCCAATCTTCCTCTTTTTGCTTGAGGAAGATTGTTCCTGAGCTAACATTTGTGTCAATCTTCCTCTATTTTGTATGTGGGACGTCACCACAGCATGGCTTGATGAGTGGTGTGTGGGTCCACACCCGGGATCTGAACCAGTGAACCCTGGGCTGCTGAAGCAGAGCATGCAAACCCAACCACTATGCCACTGGGCCGGCCCCAATAGTGTTTACTTATTAATAATAATGTAAACACCGACTATTAATCTAACCAAAATTATGTTATAGATATATTGGAAGATGGACGTGGAGAGAGTAATTGAATATGGTAGATGCTGAAGAAGAAAGAAAGCAAAGTTATTTTCCACCACGGTGGGAAATCAATAGACTATGACAAAAAGTAAAAACTCTAGAAGTAGCAATAAAGCCATATTATTTAAATACAAAGAGTTAAAGACCAAAAAAATCAGCCAAGGGCATTGAAAATAATTACTTCCTGGAAGGGAGAAATAGGAAGGAAGTGGGTAGGAGATCGCTGTTTTTCACAACAAACCGGAAGGAACACTTTGACTCTTTAAACTATGTCATATATAACTCTGATATAAATGAAAACTTAAAAAGAAAATTAAAGCAAGTAACCAAAGATCATATTTGAACATACTATAGAAGACAACTTTCCTGAGGTAAAGAAACAGTAGAATCTGCTGGCATAATTAATTAAAAGAAATGATTACCTAGGCCTGTCCTTGTGAGTTCTGAATTTTAAGGATAAAGAATCCTACAAAAAGTTTACTACAAAGGAATGAAAATTGGGAAGGTTTCAGACTTTTCCTCACTAATAAACATTAGAGGACAAGGGACAAATTTCTAAAGGTTTGAGGGAAAATAATTGTGTCCAGGAATTCTATATCTAGCTGATGTATCTTCTTTTTCACTTTTAAAGGCAACAAAAAGACATTCACAGATATGCCTTAAAAGCATATCATCCTCATATCTTTCTAGAAAAAAAATTGCTTGATGACAGATTCCACCTGTCTAATGGACAACTCAAAACTCAAAGATCATGGTATAAAAGAACTCTCAGGAGGTATTAAAATAAGGCAAACAAAGAATTTCATCAATATATTTTTCTAATTGTGGTTTCAAAAGGATTCAAATGTGAAAAGTTATTATTGAAGGACAAAATATAATAATTTCATAATAGTAACAGCTAACATTTTTATGTGTTAGGCTCTGGTCTACACGCTTTACATGAATTATCTCATTTACTCTTTGGAACTGCCCAACGAGGTAAATACCATCATTAAGTTCATTTTACAGATGAGGACACTGAGGCACAGAGGAGCTACGTAATTTGTCTAAAGTCACACAGCTAGCATACTGGCTATTTAACTATTGTTTCTATGCTGTGATCCTGAGGTTGGAACTCTGCAAATCATATTTCCCAGACTCTTGCTGCTGAAGGCAGACCAGGGTGATGAGATAGCGAGAGTGGGGGATGAGGAATTTGATCTGATATCAAGAGCAATCAGATATCAAGGGTGGGGGATTTTCGCCAAGCTGACTCAGCAGGGTTCTTGCTAAAACTGGACTAGGCGGACCAACGACAGAGCCCACGGTCAAGGTCTAGTCAAAAAGAGGATTCTGAGAAGCCTGGCTCAAGTTGGGTCAAGGACAGAGTCTTTGTCACTGTAAATGGGTTCAAGCTCACTAACTTAAACAATGACAATTAAAGCATTGAGCATCATCTCCACCTACCAAAATGGGATAGGTTTCTTTTTATACTGCACAAATTCAGGGATGGGAACACTCAGGATTGAGTGTTTTCTTTTAAGACCAAAAGCTCCTTGAGGGCAAGGAGTATATCTATTTTGTTCACCGTAATAAACTTTCTGGAGTGTGTCCACAGTGGGTATTTAATAAATATTTGTTAACTGAATCAGTGAGTGGGGAGCAAAGCAGTATAACTTTCCTGGAGGATACTCTGGCTCATATCTCTTGACCCAGTTATTCCATTTATTAAAAACATGAAAAACATCAAAGAAGCACAAATAAAGATATTTGTTCTAATCATATATATATAACAGCAAAAAATTAAAATAAAACAATAAAATATTCAATAGTAAAGAACAGATTATCCAGCAACCATTAAAAATAATGTTTCTGGAGAATATGTAATGCAATGGGAAAATATTAACTGAAAACACCAGAACGTACCAAATATACAATGAGATCCAATATGGTAAAAAAGCCTGTATATGGAAAAAACGCTAAAAGGAAATTGATCAAAATGTCAACAGGAGTTCTCTCTATGTGATTATTATTCTGAGCTGATTTTTATTTTTTATATTTTCTTTAATGATTATGTAATTACTTTTTAAATGAGAAAACAAAAACAAGAAATGCTTTTTTTAAAGAAGGGAAATGGTTATTACAAACTCCCTTCTCCTAATGGGCAGTTCTGAAACTTGAATGCGTATCAGAACCACCTAACGGTTAGTGAAAAGAGATTGCTGCCTCTGTTCCTCCCTCCTATTTGGTAGGTCTAGGTGGGCCCTGACAATTTGCATTTCTAATAAGTTCCACTGGGCTAAAACATGGCAGCAGAGGATGGCTACATGGTCTAGTGAAAATGATGTCGGTTTTGAGGTCAGTCCGGTTCTGATTCTAGCTCTACCCTTTGCAGGCTGTGTGTAGCAAGAATTCACATACTTTACCCTTGCTTGGCCTGTCTCCGCATTGATAACATAAAAGTAATGCACACCTCGAGTGTACGGTGAAGGTTAAATGATATGATTAAATACTCAATGCAGTGCCTGCCTTAGATAAGGTCCTTAATGTTGGCCCCCTTCTCTTTGATTTCCTCTAACGATGCAGCACACATTTGCCATAACTGGGTTTACTATGACATGATTTACCCACAAAACAGGTCAAACCATTTCCTCTAAACCTAACAAACTCCGCACATCCCTCTGCTACTAACAAAATCTTCACTGTTCATCTATAAAATCAGGGATAACAGTATAACAGTACCTACTTTGATATAACAGATGATAGTATCTACTTTGCAAAGATGCATCCATGAGGATTAAACAAGATAATATAAGTGCTTCATACAGTAACTGGCATAGGGAAGATATACAGTAAATGTCAGTTTCCTTTCCCCTTCTCTTTAACCGGGTATTTAGCCATAGCTTCTCCTAGACCCAGTTCAAAAGCTCACCCAGTCTAGAATAGCTCAATCTTTCCACCTTAATCAGATTGCTCTCTTGTGTCACATTTAATTTGAAGTCAATCATTTGGTTTACTTAAGTACTAGTAAGGACACACTCAATATAAACTATTGCCTTGGATGCTCAAGGAGATAAGTAGAAGACTGTTCCCTGACTTTGAGGTACTTGGTTGAAGTGACATGAAAAGCTGAACAGGAATACAAGGGAGGGTGGGACAAATTAGACAGAAAGTAAGTGTGGTAGGAGTTTTGAGATTATAGTGGCTCATTTGTGATTATTTTGCACTCAGGATCTAAAGAATTACTGAGTTGTAACAGAGCTCTGGTTTTACTGCTGAGAAAATAGATCCAGAGATCTAAGTGGTCTAGGGTCACAGCTATGGAGTGGCAGAGGTTTCCTGTCTTGTGGTCTCATGCTGCTAACATTTCTAAATATTAATCAGTTTATGTTTGCGCTTCCTAAGTAGGCAGTTTGGTGTAGCCAGGTAAACACTGGGCTCTGAAGCCAAAATGTGTGGATTTGAATCCTGGCTTTGCTAGTTGCTATCTGTGTGATTTTGGGCAAGTTAATTATCCCTATGCTTCAGTTCCCTCATCTTTAAAATGAACATCCTAATACTTTATTTTATAGGGTTGTTGTGAGGATTAAATAACTTAATATACATAAAGCCCTAAAAACTGTGTTTTTTGTCATTATAATTGCTATTAGTCTCTGAGAGAATGGAAAGCAAGGAATCTAGTCTTTTAATTTTTTTCTTTCTTTTAAACCTCCTCCTTCAGATTTTGATCAAAGCATCCAGGTGGGTGTTCAATAAATACATGTTATCTGCCTTAATCCTACCAGATAAAAACAAGTTTTTGTATCTCAGAAGCGAGACTTGGGATTTGGGTAAATTTGGCCAAGTCTGGTACCAGGAAAATGTAGAAAAGTAAAAACTGAGATAGCAACAGATTCTAGGAAGGCAACAGACCTGCTTCTTTAAAAAAGTCAGTCAAGATCAATAGGTGTAGCGAAAGATGGGGGTTAGTGAATCCAATTCCAAATGAGCTTTCTCATCTATTTTAAGATCTATCCCAAACTTCCTTAGATAAAAGCTAGCCTTTTAAGGAATGTGCAGAGAACATGCCTCCCGTGGGCTTGCTCTGAGGCAACGTTTTAGCAGGTGCTGCGTTCCACCCTGGAGGTGGTTGCATGAATTTGTGAACTGAGGTGACAACGTTGACTCCCTCCAAGATGCTGTCTCTACAAAGGACATTTAACTGCAATGGCACTACCTGAATCAAGAAGGAGGAGGAAGAGAAGGAAAAGGAAAAGAGGGAGAAGAGGGAGAAAAAGAAGGAGGAGTAAGGAGAAGCAGCAGCAACGCTGCTGCCAGCCCAGTCACAGCTCAGTTCAATACTCAGATTAGAGAAAGCAAGAACCATGATTTTCCCCGGAGCATCCTTCTCTACTCTCCTCAAATGTCTGCTGAAAAAATTCTGGGACGAATTACAAACTAAGAGGGCTGTCGCTGAATTAGGGAGAGCGGGACGAGGTGAGAAATAACCTACATTCAGGGGTTAGAAAAATCATGGATTTTTTCTCTTTTTTTTTTGGAGAGGGCAGGGCTTTGGGATCACCTTTAACATCATCTATCAGGAAATAGAGAGATGGAGAAGGGTACCAACCGGCGCTCCACATCATCTGCATTTGGCAGGCGCATATCACACTGTCCACCCCCATCCTCGGCACTCAGGGGACGGCAGAGTAAAATAAGCATCACAGGGGGAATCTCGAAGCTAAAAAGAAACAACAGAAGGGCAGCCTAGGGTTCTCGTGTGGGAGGGGGTTAGCGAAGGTCAGGCCCACTCACAGCATCAGCAAAGGTGGAAGAATTAAGGGCCACCGTCGGCAGACGAGCCCCCAAGTTTGGGATCGGAGCTAACCGGTCGGGTCTCCTGGTACTCTAGGATCTGCCCTGAGCACAACCTTTAAGTTTCTCGGTTTGAGTCTCGCCTGCAGATTCCCAGACGAGACACAGTCTTATTAAACGTTCTTAGAGCGTCAAACCCAGTCCTGACCGTTGAGCCGGTTCTCAATGACATCTGGCAGAAAAAGCGGCTTTTGAGGTTGGGGCGGAAGGCCACCGGTTTTATTTATGTTAGGGTGTGGCCTTGTACCAACTGCTAGCAAAATTTTCCCAACCACCCCCTGTCCTCCACCTTCTGCCCAGGTGACGTCGGTAAGCGCCGCAGGACCCGCCAGGGGCTAAGCGGTTAAGTCACGTCCTTCAGGTGTCAGCCTCGATCCTTTTGGAAACCACAACCCCCAGAATCCCTTGTTAGGGGAGGTCAAGCCGCAAATAATATGGCTCCAGGAGGGTGGAACATGCAGCAGGGTGGAAACCCCAGTTCCTGGCAGTTTCTTTACCGGATGTGTTTAAATAACCGAATCCCCACAAACGCACCTCCTTACTAACCATCTTCCAGGCGGAGGAGGCCACCGCCGCCGCCTTGCTCGCTTCTCCAGGAGCATCCTGGGAGTTGTAGTCCAGCCGCTGGGCTGCGCCGAACTACCTTTCCCATAGTGCCCTGCGGGTTGGGCTAGATTAACGTTCTTTTCCAAAACTCTCTGCGCACTGAGACTGCCTTTCCCGTTCCCCTTGTCTCAGACGATTCCTTTAAGTTACTCGCGACAGAGCGGCGGCTGCAGGAGGGCCCCAGCCCCTCACCGCACCGCCCCCAGAGGCACTTCCGGCGGCGGTTCACTTCCTGGTTGGGTGGATGGAGCCGGGCGGGAGCGCGCGCGGGGGAGGGGCGGCGGGTCAGTCTCCGCCGGGCGCTCCGGGGATCAGCTGGCTGGCGGGCGGGCGCCGAACGCGGCCCCGGCTCTTGCTGCAGCGCCGCGTCCTCTCGCGTCGCAGGCCGGCCCGGCGGCCGTGACAATGTTGCGGGGCTGGTAGCTGGGCGCCGGTCGCCGAGCCGTCTCAAGTGGGTGCCGCCGGGATGCTGCCTCGCGGGGCGGCGGGGAGACCGGGGAGGAGGAGGAGGCAGTGCCCGGCTGGGTTGGCGCTGCCCAGGGCGGCCCGAATCCCTCCTTTTTCCGAGCTCCGGACACGGAGGTCCCGGGTTCTGGGGCCGGGCACGAGTTTTCAGCTGCAGGGTTCTTCATGCTAAGAAAATGCATGAAGCGTTTCCCTAGGATGATGGCTTTTGCTTCCCTTAGGACTCAGCAGTTGCATTTGTAAGTGTGTTACTGATTCATCCTCTCTCTCTTCCTCTGTCATCACAGGTTTAAACTTACACGAATCGCTCTCTTGAGGAGGAGGGGACCGCCGCGCGACTGACACGCATATTCCTATAGGCATCTTCCCTCAGCCCCCACCCCCACGGCCGGATTCGGGTGGCTCCTCTCCGCGCTGAAATCCGAGAAGAAATCCTTGGATCTCTTGTTTTCTTAAAAAAAAAAAAAGAGGAAAGAAAAAGAAAAAAAAATCGGGAAACCGTCGGTATTTTGTTTTTCTGCTTCCTATTCGCAAGATGAAGAAGTTTTTCGACTCTCGGCGAGAGCAGGGCTGCTCTGGCCTGGGCTCTGGCTCCAGCGGAGGAGGGGGCAGCACCTCGGGCCTGGGCAGTGGCTACATCGGAAGGGTCTTTGGCATTGGGCGGCAGCAGGTCACTGTGGACGAGGTGTTGGCGGAAGGTACGGTGGGCTCTTTCAGTGCGCCGTAAATTAAAATCTTGTGCTGATGCAGCAAGACTCTGGTTTCTAGTTGTTGAATGTTTGAATGGGTTTTGGCCAGTTGACCCTCCCTTCCCCCTTCCCTTGCCCTGTGAATCATTGTCCTTGAAAAATTTAAAACTGAGGTTTGAAAGTGACAGGGCTTATGGGGACGAGGGGGAGGTTGCTGGAAATTGTTTACCTCGGTGGGCTTTTCTTTAAAAAAACGTTGACAAGCCAACTCTTGTTTGCCTCTCTGAATTATGAGGATCAGGCAGAAAGTGTAATGCTTCACGTTGAATGTAGGGTAGTGGGCTTGTCATCCTTTCAAAACTTGAAATGTTGATTTGAGGGCTGAAGGGTGGGGTTGGAGGACGTTTTGGAAGAGAGAGGGGTTTCTTCTCCTCCCACCCAACTTTCCCACTCCCACGAGCCGGCATTGGAAGGAAGAGAGGATTTTCAGAGAATGGGAATGTGTTTTTCTATGAGCCAAGGCTCTTGGTGGATTTGACCAGGTTCATTTCCTGACCCAACTGTAATCAGGTCCCCAGGATGTAGCTAAGATAACAGAAATTACATGAAATGAATGTGGTTGTTTTGAAATCAGTCTAGTAGGCCCCTCTTCCTCTTGTTTTAGTTTTTTTTTTTTAGCCAAAAGAATACTTGAGAGTGGCATCTGATTTTTGCTTTTCCTCTATTGAAGAGGATGTTATTTAGATCTGCCCTGTAAATTCTCTCCGTGTGTGTTCATTTGTATATCTGTCGATAGGTAGATATCCATCTTTATCCCCCAGGCTTTTTGGAAATCTTTGCATGTCTCTTTGGGTAACCTTAACCTCGACCTTCATAATTATGCCAGACTTATACTTTTCACAGCCCATTGCCTGCCTAGTGTGCTTTTATTTTTAATAAAAGCAGCAATTTCCTCAGCATGAAGCTATTCAAACTAATTGGATGGGGCCAACCTGCTGTAGGTTGTGTTATTGGCTGAGAGGGGATCGGGGAAGGGGGAGGCCTCTCTTACTGCAACATGGTGGTGGGGGAACAGTTTATTAGCTGTGGAAGGAGCCTTTCTGCAAGCTAAGATTGAAGCAAGGGTCCTGCCCCGGGCCTGGGAAATGCCTGTCATGGTGAGTGTTGCAGGCGGGTGGGTTGGGAGGAGGAAGAAGCTGTGTTTGGCTCTCAGCTTGTGTAAGCACTGGATTCAGCTGGACCCAGTTTTCTGGGTTTAGGGTTGAAGCCGGCACTTTAAAAACACTGTTTTAAAAAAGATATGACTATTAATGTCTTTGTGAAATTGTTGCTCTTTTCCTTTCTCAGTATTGCTGTAGCTGAACTTAATCCGGGGCCTGAGTCACTGCCCCTCTGGATCTTTCTTTGTGGGCTTTGGTGCAGGATGGGAGATGCTTCTGTGCCCGCTGCCAGATCCGCACCCTTGAGTCTGATGTGTCTCTTTCATCCCTGTGCCAAGCCCTTGACTGCAGTGGGATGGAGAAATGGAGGAGTGTGTGAGAGAGAAATCAGGAGGAATGAGGGGGCGCAGAGCTCTTTCCTTCCCTCTAAATGGCCTCTGCTGACCTTACAGTCCAGGAGCATTTTGTTCAGCCAGGATATTGTCTCGTGATAGATGGTGCTACCCTGGCAGTGCTTCCACTCAGAGTCTGAGTGATGGGGAAGAGAAAAGGCAAAATTGGTCTTTGTTATCTAGGCTGCCCTCCTCTTCCCTAAAATTCATCCCTGAGAACTGCACATCGTGCATTGGGATATTTTTAAGTGGAACGTAGGGCTTGCAGCTCTGCATTCATTCATTTATTTGTTCAGTCAACAAATAGTTGTGGAGTGTCCATGAGTTGCCAGGCACTGTGCTAGGCTCTGGGGATATGATATAAAACTAGATGTTGGAGTTTACAAACTACTTTGAGAGATGGAAGACAGCCAGAACAGAGTGATATGTGCTATCATGGACATGAGCTTAGGGTGCAATGGTCCCCCTTTTAGCGAGCCAAGAATCTGCAGGAAGTGACTGGCTAAAGAATCAGTAGGAGTTATCCATGTGTGGTGACGGCATGGACAAAGACTCAGAGTAGCAAGAGAGAAAAAGTATGGAAAACTGGGTGTGGTAGCATTCCCCTCTTTATGTTCTTTGACTATAATTGAGTTTGAATTTGTGGCTCTTAGAAGTATGTAGCGATATGGGAGCCAGTATACAAAGTATTTATGTAGCAGCTACCAACTCCAAAGGCACTACTAGCTTCTGAGAGGGATATAGGGAGGTCTAAAGTGTGATGGCTGCCTTTAAGGAGCTGGCAGTAAATTTGGGAAGATGAGGCAAACATTCACACAAACAGTAGCATGGTGACCAGCACTTTCTGTAGAGTCAGGCAGATCCAGGTTCAAATTCTGGATCTGTTCTTTACTTGCTGTGAAACCTTGGCCAAGACATTGCAAACCTCTCTTGAATCTCTGTTTCCCTATGGCAGTGGTTCTCAAAGTGTGGAGCCTGAATCATGAGCATCAGTATCACCTGGGAGCTTGTTAGAAATGCAAATTCTCAGGCCTCATCCTGTACACCATGGGTGTGGGGCTTTAATAAGTTGTTGGAGAGATTCTGATGCAAGCTAAAGTTTGAGAAGCACTGTCCTATGGAGTGGTCTTGAAGATTAACTGAGGCAATGTAGATAAATTATGTAACATTTTTCAAGTGTTCAGTAAATGGTAGCCATTATTTACCAGGACTTTACGTCATATATACATAGCTAGAGAAGTGTGTGTGAGGGCAATGTGAAGGCTAGTTTGGCTGCAGCAATCCTTTTCCTCCCATTATGAGTCGACAGAGCCGGATCTTTTTTGTAGGGTCTTCACCAGCTCCTTAAAGGGTCAACAGATGTTTTTGGTAGCCATGCCTCTTCCTGGACCCTCTTCTCTTTGAGTCCCCACATGCTGACCTAGCCACCAGTCCCAGCCAGAGTGGTCTAAGGATGATGAGAGTTGTGCGTCAAGCGCCCAGGGCAGTGGCCAGGAAGTTCAGAGAGGGGTGGTCTGGTGGGCTTCAAACACAGACCCTATCTATTAACACCACATCCCACTGATCATTCCTTTTTCCCTAATGTGCGTATTGGTCTATGCTTTATAGTGAGGAATTGCAAGAACCCCAAGGAGGAGGTGCTGGAGTAAGACAGGAGAATGCCTGGGCTGCCGTCTCTCCATCAGCAGCGTCAGCCCTGCTGGCCTAGTTTCGCTAACTAGTCCGGCGGGGGCTTGTTTGTCTGGGGGAAGTGAAGGCTCTCAGTCGTGAGTTCAGAGGGATATGCTATCTCTAGATTGGGTGAAGGGGAGGATATTTTCTCTCTAGCTTCCTCAGCAAAGATGCCATGATGAGATGCTAAATCATGTCTGAGGTAATGGGCATGTGATGTCAAAGGAAGATTTGGCTTAAGCTTCCAGAATGAGCTCAATGGGAAAATTGGAGCAATGCTCAAAGAAGGACTAAGAAGCTGTGCTTTTATCATACCTCCTTAGCTATGAGGCCTTACATCTAAGCTTTAAACAGTGAATAAATGTTCATTGAATACCTGCTGTGTCCAAGACAACATTCCAGAACTGCATCAGTTCTGTATAGGGTGGACGAGGTGGCCCTTCAGAACAGTTTTCCACTTACACTAAAGGAATCCAGGTCTAGGGCTTATGAGGACTACTAGGTCCCCGTGTCAGTCAACGTTGACCATTTCTCCTACCTACAGTGCAAGGTAATGAGGCTTAAAAATGTGTGTGAAACCACCTAAAAAAACCAACAGTTACTCTTTCATGGCCTGAAGTGGAAATCTCTAATTTACTTATTTATTTTATGTATTGTTTATCTTACCTACACTGAAATGTAAGCTTTATAAGGGAATAGATATCTATGATTGATTTATTCACTGAGGTACCCAAACCACCCAGAATAGTTTCTGGTACGTGGTGAATGCTAAAATGTATTTGTTGTGTGAATGCATAAATGAATAAGTCAATATTAAAATAAAAACCAACCAAACATATATGATATATATGGCATATGGTTATAACGTGTTGGTGGTATCAATATGATGCATGCATGTATTCAGTTAGTGATAGTTGTGTTAGTGTCTTCTTTGTGCCAGACACTGTATTAGGTTCCACAGCTACTAAGGTGAATGGGACTTGGGCTTGGCTCTTAAGGAGCTCATAGACCAACAAACCCTAAGGTAAGTGTCCAGCATTTAGCATGGCCCTGGGTGTATAGTAGGTGGTAAAAAGATGTTATGAGATGATAAAGAGAAGGGCCTGGGGGTGAGGGTCTACAGATGAAGTGTGATTTGATCAAGAATGGAAATTGCCCAGCAGATGTTCCAGATGAGGGTTACCCAAGGCCTTCCAAGCAGAGAGAATAGCATATGCAAAAGTGTGGAGTGGTGAAACAGTGTGATGAGTTCCAGGAATACTGACTAGTCTGGTGTTATCATTTTGGTTAGTACAAGTTTCCCTTCCAGAATCAAGGAAAGAAGGACATGGAATAGTAGAAGGAAGTTCTTTTACATTTGCTCCCTGGCTTTCCTTGCTGCTCACTTTCTTCAGTGGTCCTGGGCCTTTTGAGTAACTATTGATTAACTGTCCAGTATACACTGCCCCCTCTGTGCCTCGGCCCTTTGCTAATTGTGGGACAAGGGAGTGGCTAGTGTCTGGGGAAGGAGTGGTCCTGAAGGTTTGAAGAGAAGCAGGAAGCTTGAAACAGAGCAGGTCGAGGAGTGAGATGACTAGTGTTATAGAAAGGAGTGGACAGAGGGATGATGAGGATGTTTGACCAGAGCAGAAAGTATACTAGAGAGAAAAGAAAAGGAAATAAGGTTATGGAGAGCTTTAGTGTCTGGCAGAAAGGTTAGTTATAAGCACCTGAGGTCTTCTCTTGACGCAAACACCAGTTGGATCCCTCCCACATCAGATGTCTTTGCCTGCTGGGAAGTCTGGTTTTTTAGTGGCAACTGCAGATTTTCAGGGGGTGGTTTGTGAATGGTGTCTTCTTCCTGGCTTCAGGCATGATGACGGTTATAGCTTTGCTAAATATAGCCAAATCTAGAATTCAGAAATGAAATCCAGAATAAGCAGTTGCATGGTCAAAGCCTTTTCTTTAGTCTTTCCAACAGTCATGCTCATTTAATGAGAGAAGATGAAGAGAAGCAGTTTCACATGGATTTTGAGCGGGAGGGATGGGGGAGGCATACGCTTGTACCTCAGTAGCTAAAACTGCATGTAGAGTATACAGGTAAAGCTTGATAAATATTAATAAAGTACACATAAAAATATTACTGCATCAGAGCAGTCATTTTAACTTGCAGTATTTGAAACTTGACATTTCAGAAAGGGGACTAATACCATCATTTGCCTTCATCTTGTACTCTTCTAAGGATAAATACTTTCTGAGCCTGCTTAAGAAATAACTGACATCTGCATCTGCAAGCCAAACAATGACAATAATAGAAATGGTATTGTCTATTGAGGTAGCATCTAGCACTGTGAGGTATGAAGAGTAGCCTGCAGTCTCCTTTTCTGGAGCCACATTTTGGTGTGGTGGAAGGAGCCCTGCAGTATAAATTGGGAGATCGGTGTTTGTTGATTCATTCGTTGCCATATTCAGTCACCCTTACTGAGCGCTTTCTATGTGCTGGACATCACCCGGTGATAAATGAGACATGGCTTGAGGAACTTAACAATCATAGAACTTCAGACATGACAGCAAGTAACTGTAAGTGCTGTAGTGCAAGGATGTGGAAGGGCTGGAGGAACAGACATGGGAGGGCAATTAATTTTGTGGGGTGAAGAGTAGTCAGGGAAAGCTAAAGAAAGGTGATATTTGAGATATGTCTTCAAAAAATAAGAATTTATTACTGGATGGACAAGGTTGAGGGGACATTCTAGGCAGAGAGAATAACATGGCCAGAGACACAAAAGCAGGAAAGTGCAGTGCTTGCTGGGAGCCGCATGTTTTGAGATAGCAGTAATCTATTAGTGGTTCAGGGCTGTGCTGTTAATAAAGTAGCCACTAGCCGCATATGGCTATTTAAATTAAAATTATCTAAAATAAAATGAAAATTTAATTCTTCAGACACACTAGCCACATTTCAGTTGCTTGGTAGCCACATGTGTCTAGTGCCTACAATTTTGAGCAGCACAGATAGAGAATATTTTATCATCACAGAAAGTTCTATTGGGCAGGTTGGTTTAGAGCAATAGTTTATAAGCTTTTTGGATAGATAGTACTATCAATTAAAAAACATGCAATTCCTTTATATATGTATGCCCATTTATTGGTAAGTTATATTTGTGTCCTGCTGTCATTAGCTAGTATCTGAGGCACAGTATATACTTGAAATGAAGTTCATTTATGTTAGTGGACACAAATACGTATTTTAAATAATCTCAGTAAGGTTTTGGTGACGGTCTTGTCATATCTTTAGGTTGTGATTGTTTCTGCATTGTAATGTGACTGATGGAGAGCATACCAGGAGTAGAAGTGAGGCTCTGCCATTCTCTTATTGTTCATATATCTTTGCATTATCTTTCATCCAAGATTTCTTTGCAGGAATCTTTTTAAGCCCCTTGTTTATTTTATAAGGGTTAACATTTAAAATCAATGTAATCTGTAAATCCACTTGACCAAGCACACAACTGCAGTATATCTCAGTGTGTCTCAGCCTGTGCCATGGAGCTTCCACTCTTCCTCAGGGTTCCATCAGATTTGTGTGAGATGCGTGACTGACATATGGACTGAATGGGAGCACTAGTGTTGGGCGATATGTTAAATAGTAATAAAGATAAAATCTTATTTTTTAAGATGATAATGAATATAAATAGAGAGTCTCATATTTTCTTTCTATACCCCAATGGATTGTTTTGTGTACCTCTGTTTGGAGACCACTGATCTAGAGCAGTGGTTCTCAACCAGGGTGATTATCCCCAGGTGACTTTTAGCGATGTCTGGAGACATATTTTTTTTTTGTATTCGTAATTTATTACTCTTTTCCTTAAAGAAGTATCTGCAAATTGTGCACGTTTTACAACGCGCCAAACCTGGATCTGCCTAACGAACGTACATTATTTTTAATCAGGAAGAAAGAAACCATGATTTTTTTTTCACTTCTCAAAGAGTCTTTTATCTTTTATTTCTATTTTTTTCTATTTTATTTTTTATTGGGGTTATGATAGTTTACAACCTTGTGAAATTTCAGTTGTACATTATTATTTGTCAGTCATATTCTAGGTGCACCACTTCACCCTTTGTGCCTGCCCCGCCCCTTTCCCCTGGTAGCCACTAATCTGTTCTTTGTCCACATGTCTGTTTATCTTCCACATATGAGTGGAATCATACAGAGATTGTCTCTCTATCTGGCTTATTTCGTTTAACATAATACCCTCAAGGTCCTTTCTGGAGACATTTTTGATTGTCACAAGGAGGGAGGTAATACTGGCATCTAGTGGGTATAGGCCAAGGATACTGCTAAATGTCCTACAGTGCACATGACAACCTCCCCCACCCCCAACACAGAATTATCCAGTCCAAAATGTCAGTAGTGCCAAGGTGGTACAACATGATCTGTTGACCAAAATGAGGAGAGAGGGGGGCGTCAAGAGTGGCTCAGAAGGGTCTAATTTACTGTTTGGCTTCAGGCAAATCACTTAATTTTAAAATTCATTTTCTCAGAATCAGTGAGCCAGTAATCTTTCTTAACCTGTTATGGTGAAAAATCTTTGTCATTTTCTGTGTAAAATAGCTACTTCTGGAAATAAACCAGTAAATCAAAGGAGGTAGAATAGCAAGTCTTCGTAGGCTCTGGTGAGGGAGGGGAGTTGTAACAGTGCTCTACCACTGACTGAATGTGGGTTTTGAGCTTTAAAAAATACTCTCCATATTCCCATATGTGAGCAACCCCAAAATGTTGTGAAAGCATTTTGTGACATGAATTGCTCATAGGGAGGTTCAGTTAGGAAGGGTTATTAAAGATCAGAATCTATGAGAGAGGATATTGATAATCCTTTATACAAGGAAGAGTTTTCAGGAAGAGTCTAGCACTTGCTGCTATGGGTCTTGGGTTCAAGTTCTTTCATTACTTGTGAGTTTGGCTTTGGGGAAGTTGTTTAACCAATGTGATTTAGAAGTTGTTTAACCACTGCTTCCTCATTTGTAATGAATGGCCTTGCTCCCTCTGTAGGGGTGTTGTGATCATGAAACAAGAGGATGTGGGTTTAATGTAGAGTGCTTAAAAGATAGCTTGCTCTGCCAGCCAGGAGTAGCAAGGTTTACTGAGCATCTAGGACATTCTCAGCTCTGTCTGAACTGCTATGGCAAATAGAGAAGTAATGGAAGATTTGGCTCCTAGTTGACATGATGTGACCAACACACAAACAAGGGCATCCCACAAGACAACAGCTGTTGAAATACTGGGGTGTGTGGTGTAGTCTCTAAATTCTGGAGGAGTTGAGGGGAGGGAGATCAGTGAGGACTGAAATAGTTAGGAAAGTTTTTGTGAAGGTGCACTGTTCTTAATTGTGAGTCTTTTCTGTGGAACCCTTCTTCGAGGAACCTCGTTTTGGGGAACATACCTAGTTCAGCACGTTTGCATACGTTATATTCTTAGTAAAGTTGAAGTAAGTATTGCAACATTTTTGGCCTCTTTTGAGGAACAAAATTGCCTACATAAATAAATCGTATGTTCTGCGTTTATACCCAAGGTAAATAAAGCCTTTTCATTCTGTGATTTTGGACCACTCAGGGATAATGAATATTGGCACATTAAGGCAATACTGGCTGCAGCATTTTGTGCCTACTTTGTCCCTCCATGATGATTATTATTAGTCTGGTATCTTTATTATTATTTAGTTTATTATGTATACTTTGAATAATCTCAATTCTACTGAGTTATGGACCATTGTTAGGAAAGAGGAGTCCTTCTGATGAGTGAGCCTTCCGCCTTGGCAGAGAGCGAGTTCCTCAAGTGGGAACAAAGTTGAAAGAGTAAAAATTTGGAATTTCATTTGAGGTCTGCTGTGAGTGAATCAGCTTGAGCTGGTCAGTGTTCTCCTTGGGCTCTGAGTTAACCTTGGCAGGCAATGGATGGCAATGCCGGTTGAAGCTTTGTTATTTATGATTTCTGAAGAGTCAAGATTATTGGATGAAAGAGTTTATGGCATCCCTATATTATGATAATAGAAGGCCAAACATAGCATTGATGTTAAATTATCTTTTGTAATTATAATGATCTTAAATAATGGGACTTGAATATTGGAGAAAGCAGTATAATGCCATGTAATTTGTTTGGCGCCTGTTTTTAAGGATGCTTCCAGCTATTGTACTGGGACCTTTGTGGTGAGAGAAAGATTTTTGCCTCTCAGGTACTCAGCATGAATTTGAGAACAAAATGTAGAATTTATTACCCTTCAGGGACCAGAAGAAAGAAGATGACTCAGGCCTCACCAGTTGGGTGGTTCCTGGAGGATTAGGGCCTGAGCAGCATTTACAGAGGTGGCAAGTCTCCTGCTAGTACCTTTGACTCATTGTTTTCCCTGGTCAATGAATCTTATTCATTCAGGAAGTCATGATTATCTTACAGGTTTGTTAGACTTGTTTAATTTCCCCTAGGAGTAGCCTAGCCCTGTTCCTCAGATCTTTGTCCTCTACTATTTTTAGAAGCCTGGGAGTCTTGGTGGCGGGGGGGTGGGCAGTGTTGGAAGAAATAATTTCATCTGGCCTTTTGGCTGTGGAAAAATCTTGGTTTGACCAGAAGGTGTAACTCAGTATGATTGGGGAAAACCTGAGATCCAGTGCTACCTGTCTTCCCCTGTCGCCCTGGAATAAAGGGAGCACTATGAAATTCTCTTTAGGAGAAGACTTTCGAGGTTATTACCATGTGTGGTAGTTTAAAAGCATGGGAATTGGAGGTAGGCAGCCCTTGGCTTGAATCCTGGACCTGTCCCTGTGATATTGGGCAACTTACTAAGATCCAGGCTTCTCACTTATAAAATGCAGATAATACCATGGGTGGTTGTAAGGATTAGATGAAATTATGCAAAGCACTTAGCATAGTGCCTGGCACATAGTTAGCAGTCTATAACTCTTAATATTATGATAACTTAGTAACTCAATATTTGAGTGCATGAATTTTGTTTTTATCAGGCAATGTTTGTTTTGCCTTGTGTATAAGCGTATAACCTGGTGGAGCTAGAGTCTTGTAGAGATGTATATATGTATCTGTCTATCTCTGAGTATCCACAAACCCCAGGATGATGAATAAGAAGAAGAGAATCTCAGATAAATATTTTGGTTTGATTTTTTCTTTTTCCTGCTTGAAAGCCACCTGTGTGTTAGGAAAATTTTCCCAACCTGTCAAGTTGCTATTAGTATGGTGGGCCTCTCTGCCTCTGAGGAACGCCTCACCCCAGCTGCCTGTCCGACTTCAGATTCTTGTGCTCTAACACAGGTCTTCTCCTTCAGTCAGGCCTCCTCATCTCCATGTACCATGGATTTAGTTCTTTCCAACGCTTTACTCATGGTGTTCCTTGCACCTGGGATACCCTCCCCTTCCCCACCCACCTACCTTAATCCCACCTAACCTCAGTACTCCCACAACTGCCAAAGTGATCCGTTTCTCCTCCTGTCCTCTGGATACCTGTCATTCTTGCTGGCTATGTTGACTGTTTGGGCCCATAATCTCAAGATTTTATTTTGCAGAGCTAGCCCCGTCGCGGAGTGGGTTGGGTTCCCATGCTCTGCTTTGGCGGCCCAGGGTTTGGCCAGTTCGGATCCTGGGCACAGACATGGCACTGTTCATTAGACCATGCTGAAGCAGCGTCCCATATAGCACAACTAGAAGGCCCCACAACTAAAATATACAACTATGTACTAGGGGGGATTTTGGGAGAAAAAGCAGAAAAAAAAAAAGTTTTATTTTGCTCTTCATCTATTTCATTTGTTTCTGCTTTCTGGTTTTTAGGGGGCAGGGTATGAACCTTAGGTTTATTTTGTATCCAATTCAGGACTCTTAAATTTGAACATTGCAACAGTGGGTACTGGAGAATAAATTAACTGGATGAATAATACAATAAATCAGTACTAATTCAAATTCACTAGGCAGGGGCTGGACCCAGGCAGATTTGAGATATACAGACCTCTCTTATCCCTATTCCAATAATATGAGAAATGTGTGTTTGGCACCTTATTACAATGATAAGAACTATCGAATCTTCTAGGTTTTCAGTAAAGGTGAAAAATAACAAAATTCAAAGCAAAGTAGAACACTTTCTGGAAAATCATGTAAATCTCTCTTTACTGATTGGGTTCAATTTTGGGTACCTAATATTATCAATCTCAAAAGTAGAGATATAAGGTATAAGTATCTTAACTATGTAAAGGAACTCAAACTATTTAAATGCTATAATGTGAAGACGGAGAAGATTAGTTCAAGTATCAAGAACTCAGATATTACTGAGATTTAAGCAAGTTGTGCATTAATTTTCTGGCTGGTGGTGGTTGTTGGCTTGTAGTAGATTAGGACAGTGATTCTCAAGCTATATGGGGGGTAGTAAGCATGGACGCATGGGACAGAGAGGAAAGGAATATGTAATTTGAAAAAGCACAGACTAACCCCAGATCCAGTCAGGAAAGGAGGGAGCCTCAGAGAGGTTGGGCAGTGATGGTATACCCTCTCCAGAGGCATATTGTAGACTTAAGTGGTTAGGGTCAGGAGAGGACATGAGGCATAGCTCTCAGAGAGGATATGGTTTATAAAATGTTCATGAATGTGGCACTAGTGGCTCAGTTGTAAATTGAGAGGCACCACTAGAGAGGTGGTGCCTAAAAGTGATCACTGTATGTAGCTCTTAGAACATAGGTGGACTCTCATTTCTCCCTATTCTTGCTACCTTCAGAGAGGAGAAGGGAAAAGAGGGATCATCAGTAAATCTTGCCTCGTGGTTTGCCTTTGTGAGCTCTGTGACATTGTGGAAAGGTCAGCCCTTGGTTCTCTCTGACCAATGATGAGAATTCGCTTGAAAATGTTACTTTTAGGTAATATAGACTTTCCCAGAAGATGAACTATTTCTTTCTCTTTTAAAATCATAGTTTTAGAATATTAGTGGCATAAATGTGTTATTTAAGTGGCTGTCTACTTACTCAGCAATTTTGGAGTGATTTTAACATGATATGATGTAATAATGTACAAATCTATGTAGTCAAGTTCCGGTTCTAGAGTGAGTTCATAGAATATGAACAAAGAACTGTATGAGGTAAGGGTTGTAGGTCGTCTAGTCTCCTTCTCAGTGATCTTGGACACATCATTTCCTTCTCTGAGCTTGTCTTTCCTTATATAAACAAGGGTGGGGTTGATCAGGTTGAAAAAGTTCAAGTGTTAGACTTGTGTGGCTGGGACTAAGACAACATTGCTGAGATGGATTGTTAACCTTGGCCTATGTGTGAGCCATACTGGGAGGTCTCATTCTTAGTAGGGGTGAAAGATTTCATTCCTTTTCTACTCACCATCTTCTGTATCTTTCCCTTAAACTAGAAAAATTAGTGTTAATAATTAAATGTTGGAGGTGAGAGGAAGCTTGGCTGAATCTTGGGCTTCTGGCTTAAGTGACTGGTTAGATAATGGTGTTAATAAAAAGAAGAAAGAATAGTCTACAAGGGAAAGAGAATGACTTTAGTTTGGGTCTTTTTTGCATGAAGCACCAATGAAAATCCTAGTGTGGTTATATAGTTCAGACGCTGTTTTATAGCCACAGGATGTTGATGAAAACTGAAATGGAAGGAGATCTCTCAAGGAGACTGGAAGAAGAAGTGGGCTGTGGATAGATTCCTTGGGAGCATCAGTGTGTAAGGGGCAGGTAGAGGAAGAGGAGCACACTTGGAATAAAATCCACACTCCTCACTCTGACCTGCAAACCCTACAAGAGCTTGTATCTCTTTTTACCTCAGCCAATGTGGTTTTTAGCCACAGTGATTCCTCTTGATCTTTTTGAGCATTTCACATTGTTTGCTCTTTAGTGTCTTAGGCTTGGCTATTCCCGTTGCCTGGAGTGTTCTTCCTCCTGATCCTTGCATGGCTGGCTCCTTCTTGCCATTCAGATCTCACTTAAATCTCACCTCAGAGAGGCCTTGCTTGACTAGCCAATGTAAGGAACCCATCGTGTTTTATTTTGCCAGGTTGCATGTCAACTCATTTTCTTGCTTATTGTTTATCTCCCCCCACTAGAATTTCACTTACATGAAAGCAGAGACCTTGACTGATTTGCTCATTTCTGTATGCCCCGTTCCTAGTGTAGTGCCTGGCACATCTGAGGAGCTCAGTGAAAACCAGTTGAATGAATGAGTGAGTACATGAAGGAGGTAGAAGGAATGATTGAAGATATAGATGTAGAATGAGAGGAGAGTGAGTGATGACAATGAATACTAAGTAGATTTAAAAGAAGGAGTGTGGATGCTTTGGGGTGTTAGAAATCAGATAGGTCACGATAAGGATGAAGAGTGTTTAGTGGATTAGGAAATATGGAGTTTATTCATGAGCCTTTTTTTTTGAGGAAGATTAGCCCTGAGCTAACTACTGCCAATCCTCCTTTTTTTGCTGAGGAAGACTGGCCCTGAGCTAACATCCATGCCCATCTTCCTCTATTTATACGTGGGACGCCTACCACAGCATGCTGTTTGCCAAGCGGTGCCATGTCCGCACCCAGGATCCGAACTGGCAAACCCTGGGCCGCAGAGAAGCAGAACGAGTGAACTTTACCGCTGCGCCACCAGGCTGGCCCCATTCATGAACTTTATTTGAGCAGTTTAAGTGGAGCAATGGAGTGAAGTCCAGGTGGCAGTGAAGTGAGTGAATGGGAAATAAAGTGGATGCTGACTCAGGGAGGAATTTATTATTGTTTTAAATGGTGGAAGAGTCTTGAGCACATTAAGCAGAGAAGTGGCCAATGGAGGAGGAGGTTGGAAATAAAGTACAAGGGGAGTATTGATGGAATAGAGCTGAGGAGGTGATGGCAGGACATGGATGGAATCGTGAACTCAAGTGGAGGGGATGACTTTGGACAAGAGAAAGGGCACTTCATTAACTGACCTGGGAGAAAGAGGAGAAAGAACCGGTGCAGAGGAGAAGAAGTGGGTGAGGTTTCACAAGTTGCCACCCTCTTGCCTTATGGCTTCTGTTTTCTGTTGAATGCTGCAGGGTGGAAGTTGAATTGGTTTTTTAAAAAATTTTTTGAGGAAGATTAGCCGTGAGCTAACATCTGCCGCCAATCTTCCTACTTTGCTGAGGAAGACTGGCCCTGAGCTAACATCCATGCCCATCTTCCTCTACTTTATGTGTGGGACGCCCGCCACAGCATGGCTTGCCAAGTGGTGCCATGTCTGCACCCGGGATCCGAACTGGAGAACCCCGGGCTGCCAAAGCGGAATGTGCGCACCTAACCGCTGCGCCACTGGGCCGGGGTTTAAAGAGAGTGGGGAAGGATATGGAGGAATTCCTTAGGTTTATGGAGAGAAGGACTGACAAAGGATAAGTGGAAGAATGGCCTGGTCATAAAGGAGAACCCATTCGAGATGACTCATCGTGGGAAGATAGGTTTTCCTGACCCCTGAGAGTTTTATCAAATTTGAAAAATCTACTGTTTTGGATAGGACTTTTTCTGAAATACATTGTATGTTTCCTGTCTTCTAGATTATATGCCTCAGAGGCAGCATAGTATAGGTGGAAGGTACTCCTGATCTGAACCTTTCTGGTGACCACCATGCCCTGTACTCTGGACAAGTTGTTTTCCAACCCCGTCCATCAGGTTCCTTGCCTGTGAAATGAGAACTAAGTTGCTTTCCACTTCTAACATCTTTCCATTCTCTTCTTTCTCAAATGCATTGTTATTAGAATGTTGTTGTTTTGTCATCGAACTTTTAGGATCATTGCTTGATATGGGTAAGACAGTTTGCTCCTGAGTAAAATGGCCCTACTATGCTTTTTGAATTTCGTGTTTGTGCCTTATAGTGCTTTCTGGTTCCTTTCTTATAAGACTAGTCAGCTGTCACTTCTTGCTACTATTCCTGTGTCTTCCTGAATTAGTGCCTCTCTAATTTGCTTCTTTTAATCTCCTGTGGACTTGGAAACTAGATGACTAAGCTTGTTAGAACTGTGTGTACAATAAAGAGGCTCTTAGTGAGAATTTGAGGGTCTTGTCTATGATTAAAGGACATGAGCTGCTGAATATGAACTTTATATCTCTTGTTGGCACAGCAACCACTTTTTGATGCCTCATGTTCTAGAAAGGTTGAGTTCTGAAGAGATGAGTTACCATTTGATATTTATTATTAATTAATTGTGTTTATAACCATTTGTTTGAAAAGTTGAGTATGAGTGCCATAGGGACTTAACCTATTTCCATTTTCCTTTTCGCTTACAGTCCCTTCTCTTCCTCTCTCCCAACCTGCCCTCCTCAGTCCCTTCTCCATTCTTTCAGTGAAGGCAATGTTGTAGTCACCATTATAATATTATTTTAGTCACAATTTCTGTTATTTATTTGAAACTACAGAGAAGTTTCCAGGATTGGAATCCACTGTGCAATGCTGGATATGTTTATATCTCAATAAGGGTCCTGGTGGAGACTCTCAAATGGTATTTGGTATTCAGGGCTGGGAGACTGAAAACAATGAGATGAATGCTAGTTCCATATATAATCTTTTGTTGATACAGAAGAAAGCAATCAGGAAGTCTTAAAAATTTTTTTTAATACAAATTAACAGTGATGGTAGAATAATTAGAAGATAAAGCCAGACAAAAAGATAAAATATTACCCATAATCCCATAGATTACATTGTTAACATTTTGGTATGTGCCTTCCAGATTTGTGTATTTTTATAAAAATAAGAATATATTTTACATCGTCCTGTATAATCTACTTTCTCACTTAGCGGTACATCCTAACTATGTTTTTGTGTTAAATGTCTGCATCATGAGTTTTAGTCTATTGTATGGATATATTGTGATTTATTTAACAATTCTCTTATTAGACGTTAAGATTATTTATATCGGTATTACAAAACAATTACAATGAGTATTTTTTAAGCCTTTGAGTACTTGTTCTGTTACTTCCTTAGGATAAATTTGTGAATGTGAAATGGCTGGATCAAAAGATATGCATATTTTAACTTTCAGTGCATATTACAAAATAGCCTCCACAAAGATTAAACCAATAAATACTTCCACCAGAAGTGCATCTTGTTTATGAGGTTGGACGTGTTCTCTTTCTTTCTGTCTGTCTATCTTTTATATTTCTTCTGTGGTGAGTTTTGTGTTTATGTTTCTTTGTTCATATTCCTGTTAGGGCATTCATCCTCTTTAATGATTTATAAACGTTCTTTACATATTTAAGATATTAATCCTTTTATTTATATATATATATAAATACACATAATTGTTTTTTATTTTGTCATTTACCTTCTGTTAAGATAGGGTTTTTGCAGATGTTTTAAATTTCTGTACAATCAAATATGTCAGTCTTTTCCTTTATAAATTTTGTCTGCAGTCACATTTGGAAAGGCCTGAGGAGAAGGATAGGGCCTGGATCACAGAGACTCTCTGGGTCTAAATTTTATCTTCGAGCACTAGAGAAGCCATTCAGAGTTTTAAGCCGGGGAGGGGATGGCATAATCAGATTTGCAGCCTAGTTGGATTTGTGGAGGGTGACATGAGGGAGCTGAGTCGAGAGCATTTAGCATTCTGTTGCCATGATCCAAGTTAAAGGCAGTGAGGGTCTGAGTGTCAGAGCGGTAACAGGAACAGAGGAGAGTGCAGACGAATGTTTAGGACTTGGTGCTTGATTAGATTTAGAGGTTGAAGGAGAGGTATATAATCAAGAATGATTTCAGGTTTCTAGTTTGCCCAGGTACATGAGATAGAAGCGGTACTAACTGAGTCATATTATTCAGGAAGAGGGGGAAGATTGAAAGAGGGAAGACACAGGTTTAATGAGGGAAGATAATGAGTCTGATATGATCAGTCTGAAGTGTGTTTGGGTTATCTGTTGCTGTGTAACAAACTACCCTACAACCCAGTGGCTTAAAACAACAACAGTTTATTATTCTCGTGATTCTTTGGGTTGACTAGGGGCTCTGTTGGACTTCTCATCGTCTCATTTAGGGTCTGTTAAAATTGTCTTTACTCCTACAACTCTACTATATACCTGAATTCAGAACATCCCAACATGGACCAATATATCACATTTCTAACACCATGCTTCATCCTTAACAGAAATACATATGTCAGAGAAATGTGGGAAACTCTATGGGTTTATACACAGAGCTCTTGTGTTTTTCACACCTTGGGGGATTGGGTGAGAATTGGGTGAAGAGTGTGTCTTTTTGAATATTTACTTATTTATTTATGGTAAAGTGGGATAAGGGCTTTGAGGAATTTGGGCAAATCATTTTTAGGAAAGAGTACCAAGGGAAGTTGAATTTTATGAAATTGATTTGTTTGGAGCTGTCCATGCAGATACTTGTACTCAAGTTTGAAAAGTCAAGACTAAGAAGAGCAGTGGGCTGAGAATGGAATTGAGGTTTAGCAACACTTAAGGGATAGCTGAGTAAGGAAAGCCCTTAAAGGAGACAGAGAAAGAATATCCAGAGAGGTCTGAGGAGGATCAGTAGACTGCAGTGTCTCGCCCACGTGGGAACATACAGAGTTAAAAAGTTGAAGTAAAGCAGATCAGATGCTCCAGAGTGGTCAAATAGGATAAAGACTGGAAATTGTCCTCTGGATTGGACATTGGAAACGTCCAATGGCGTTGGCCTCAGCAAGAGCAGTTTCAGAAGAGTGGTGAGTTGATGAGAGGGAGTACCAAGTTTAGACTATTTCTTCAAGAAGTGTGAATAAGAAAAGGAGAGATCGTATGGTAGCTAGATCGGGAGATGCTTGAGTATATTAATAGGCTGATAGGAAGGTAGCAGGAGACGAGAGGGGGAGAGAGAGAGAGAGAGAGAGAGAGAGATTATAATGAGTGAAGGCAGTTGCCTAATTGAGTCAAGTTCCACAGGAGACTGGAGGAGATGGAGTCTTGATCTTTTTGAGTTGCAACTCCATTCTTTCAGTTACTCAGTTCAAAAACCTTTCCTCCAGTCATCCAGTTGGGTCCTTTCATATTCTCAGGCCCCAAACCTCTTACCTCCCATCCAGTTTATCAGAACATTCTGTTTGCTCTGCGTTCCCAGTACATCCCAAATCCAGCCACTTCTAACTTCCTCCACTGCTGTCTGCATGGGTCAAGCTGTAGTTGGCCTAGATTGTGCTAGCCATTTCTTCATCAGTCTCTCCTTCTACTGAGCTACCTCAGTCTACTCTCAACATAATAGCCAGAGTTATCCTTTAAAATGCAGATCATTTCATGTTACTCCTCTGCTCAGAACCATCCAGTGACTCCTCATCTCACTGAAAGTAAAACTGTAGATCCTGTTGAGGGCGTGCAAGTGCTGTGCCCAGGCCCACAGTTACTGCTCTGCCCTCCATTGTACTGCTCTCCTCCGGTTATGGCACTGCATCCCATGGCCTCCTTGCAGCTCTTTAGAGCAGGGTGGGTTCATGCCTCCCCCTCAGAGCTTTTGTATTTGCTGTTCCCTCTGCCTAAAATGCCCTTTCTCTAGGTAACTCCAAACTTGCTCTCCCTCACTTTCCCAGAGAGTCCTTCTCTGGCCGTTCTATAAAAATCGCAACCCCTCCCTTTCCCCAGCTCTCCCTATTCCTCTTCCATGCCTCTAATATGCTCTATAATTTACTTATTTGTTTATTGTCTCCCTTTTTAAGAATGTAAGCTTCATGAGCTTGTTTGTTTTGTTCACAGGTCTAGAACCATGGCTGTCACAGAGTAGGCACTCAGTAAATATTTGTTGATTAATTGGGGGAATGAGTGAACGGATCAAGGCTGGTCCTTAGAAAAGATGGAGGAAATTTCACCCTCTGAGACAGGAGGAGATAAATGAATCAGTGTGGATATACATAAGTTTGTAATGGGAGGGTGGGATGTATGTGGTGACACAGGAATTTAAAGCTAGTCATAGCAGATGCCCTCAGTTTTCTGGAATAAAGAGGCAAGGTTGTCTGCTGAGGGTAGTGGTGAGTATGGGGCTGAGAAGTCTCCTGGGGGGTTGGGTTAGTCATTGAGAAGAATGGGAGAGGGAACTATCCAGGGACAAGGAAAAGACGCAGGCCAAGATGAAGACCTTGAATTGGTAGTGATGCAGTTTTGCAAGGCTGTGTGATTTTTCTCTCGTGGAACTCAGGAGCCTGGGGTAAAGAGCAGAACAGCTGGATTTAGCATTGATCCAGGGTTGGGTAGATGTGATGGGAGGCCAGGGGTGCAGGGGAATGAAAGGAGCAGTCCAGATCGTCGACCATGGGGACAGAATGGGGAGAGAAGACCATCTGAGGGGCACTTTGATTGATCAGGAGAAAATGAGAAGAGTCAGAGCCTGGAGGATGGATGGGTTTGAAGAACAGATCAGGCCAGTGTGAAGGCAGGAGAGACTGGAAGTCTTGAAGGGTGTGTCAGAAAGTGAAGGACTGACATTTAAGATTTGTGTTGACATGGTCTGGGGTGTGGTCATGGATGTAGGTGGTTGAGAAGACCAAAGGGCATTGTAGTAAAGAAATTTAGAGGCTGAAGTATAGGAATAGGTCATCCTTGTGGATTTTGAAACCACCCAGGATGATGGCAGGAGTTGTGGCAGAGAGGAAGCCAGGATGCCAAAGGCTTTAGTGAGTGTTGGGAAATGAGTAGGAGGGTGGAGGTACAAAGGCAAGGCAGGGTGGAAGCCACAGGAGCCAGGTGGCATGACCTCGGAGGGACAGGAATTTTTACATGAGCGTGGAAGGTGGAAGGAGTAATGATCTGGAATCAACTTAGAACAAGGACAATTCTGGCCTCCTGCCCTGATGTTCTTGAGGTGTAGGAAAATCTGGCATCAGGGCTGGTGATGCAAGTGCTGTTGGCTGGCACAGGAGCAGGCCAGAGCAATTTGGATGATATATCTTTTGGGCAGATTATGGAGCTAAGTTGTTGTTATTGTTATGTATATATAATTTATGGCATTTATTTGACAGCCTTGTGTTTCTTCTTATTAAATGGAATAAACTTTCTTTTTACTTATACATTTACATATTATATATTATATTTACATATATATAATTTTTTCATTTTTTTTTAAGTCTCCCTTGGGTCTTGTCTTTGAGAAGACAAAGACCTTGCGTGGTCACTGTAGAGACATCCTCCGTACATGGTTTTGAATTTGCCTTTTGCATTTTGTTGCTGAGAGTTTGTCCTCACCTTTAACTTTTCTGCTCCGCTGATCAGGTTGGTTACCTCTTGGTTCACTTTTGTCACTGAACTAATGATTAACCCTTTACATTAGGAGTTGCTGAGTGATGAAGGACCACTTTCCTGAGTCTTTGCTCTGCAGCCTCTAGATAAAGGAAAAAGTCTGACTGTGTCAGCAAAGATGCTTGATCTGGAGTTAGAAATGGTATCTTACATATTTCCAGTTATTAAGAACCAGAATAGTTAGCTGGGAAGTCTTCACTAAATGCTGCCTCCTTCATACCCCTAATACTTCAAGCTCCTTGCTTTACCTCCTGCGCAGGTATAGGGGCTGCTGGGAATATCTCTTGACTTATTAGACATGTGATTAGTTGTTCCTGATCTTTATTCTCTCATACACTCAGGAGCGCTTGGCATGTATCTCTTTAGTTTTTGTTCCGTCTTACTGTCTTTATTTATCTCTTTGTCTTCCAAGCTGTTTTCCACCTACCTCTGACACAACTTGGACTCCTTGAGGGTGTGGTTAAGTTTCCACTTGTCTTTTTATATGCTCTTAGTAAGTGGATACTTAGGAAGTAGGTATTGAATTAATGCATTAAACTTAGAATTCAAATAGCCTAACTCACACATCTTGCAAAGGAGAAAACTGTGCCCAGAGGATTAAGTGACCTGTCCAAGGTTACTAGATTCAGATGGGATTAGAATCCATTTCTCCTCTCAAGGTGTTTGGGGCTTTCTGAAAGATTTTTTGTTTCGTTTCGAAAGACATCAAAGCAACTAGATCTGATTTGGTTGTGTTCCGTGAAGTTAGAGATAATTGAACTTCTTGAAAATTTAATCATATGTTCTAGGGGTGGGGCTTTCAACTTCTCATTTCCCCTTTCACCCTGTTTGAGGATGAAATGTTGGGTGGGATTTTTGTTGTTCTTTAATTAACTGCTGAGACTGGGGCATAAGGGCCTCGGCACAGGAAGGTTCTGTTCCACTTAGTAAACTGGTAGGTTTGCTTTTTCCTTGACCTGTACCTTTAGGACGTCCTTCTGTCTCATGGGTTTTAATGGAGACATGGCGCCATGCACTGGGGACAGGGTGAAGGGTACTGGATAATCTCTGGCCTGGCAGGCAGAAAGCAGCATATCTGGGGCACTTGTGAGTGGTTTGGGAGGACTTGGAATTAGAAGAAAGGACATTGTAATCAGGTGCCAGAAGTTCATAGATAGGTCATTTGTGGCTGGTAGGGCTGGCAGGAAACAGTGAGTCACACTGGCAGGTTGACAGGGGATTGAAAGAGAACAAATTCTTAGTAGTTGCTGGGAGAGCCCTTTTCCCATTTAGACCAGTGGTTCCTAATCGGGGGCTGTTTGGCCCACCAAGGGACATTTGGCAATGTCTGGAGAGATTTTTGGTTGTCACAGCTCGGCGAGGGGTGTGTGTCTGTGTGTGTTACTGGCATCAAATAGGTAGAGACCAAGGATGCTGCTGAACATCCTACAGTGCACAGGACAGCCCCTCACAACAGGGGATTATTATCTAGCCCAGAGTCAGTAGTGCTCAGGATGAGAAACTCTGATTTAGACCCTGGCGATTAAATAAGTCAGTAAAGCAAATGTTTTATATGTATTCTTCATTTTGAATTCTATGTTTAAATGGCCAAGTTGGATTTATTTCACCTTTTTCTTTTTATTCTTTTTTGAGGTGAAATCCACATAACAATCATTTTAAAGTAAACAGTTTATTTAGTACATTCACAATGTTGTGCAGCTACCTAGTTCCAAAACATTTTCATCACCCCAAAAGGAAACCTGTACACGTTAAATAGTTACTCCCCAATTCCTCCTTCTCCAGCCCCTGGAAACCACCAGCCTCCTTTCTGTTTCTATGGATTTACCTATTCTGGATATTTCATATAAATGGAATCATACAATATATGATTGCCTTTTGTGACTGGCTTCTTTCACTTAGCATAATATTTTTAAGGTTCATTCATGTTGTAGCATGTATCAGTACTCCATGCATTTTTATGGCTGAATAGTAATATTCCATGTATGGATATACCACAATTTGTTTATCCATTCATCTATTGATGGATATTTGGGTTGTTTTCCACCTTTGGCTATTGTGAATAATGCAGCTGTGAACATTTGTATACAGATTTTTGTTTGGAAAACAAAATTATTTTTCTTTTTTTTTCTTTTGGTGAGGAAGATTGGCCCTGAGCTAACATCTTTTGCCAATCTTACTCTTTTTGCTTGAGGAATATTGTTACTGAGCTAACATCTCTACCAGTCTTGTTCTGTTTTGTACGTAGGATGCTGCCACAGCATGGCTGGATGAGTGGTGTGTAGGTCCGTGCCCAGGATCCGACTGGTGAACCCTGGGCGGCTGAAGCGGACCATGTGAACTTAACCCCTACGCCACCAGGCCGGCCCCTTTTTCATTTTCTATGGGTATACGCAGGAGTGGAATTGTTGGATCATATGGTAATTCTATATGTAGCTTTTTGAGGAATTGCCCAGCTGTTTTCCACAGCAACCGAGCCATTTTACATTCCTACCAGCAAGGTATGAGGGTTCCAGTTTCTCCACATCCTTGCCAACACTTGTTATTCTTTTGTTTATTTATTTATTGATTGATTGATAATTGCCATCTCTGTAGCTGTGAAGTAGTATCTGACTGTGGTTTTTAAAAAAAAACTTATGTTTTTTTCTGTGGTACGATACATATAACATAAAGTTTACCTTGTTAATATTTCACCCTTTGATACAGACTTCGTCATTCAACAAATAAATTTTGAGGCCCTGCTCAAAAAAGGCCCTACTGTTGAAAGTAGTGTGTGAGTTATGATGAGCAGAACAGGTATAGGCTGTGAGGAGGGAGGTGTTACTGAACTCCCACCACTAAGTTCTCAAGTCCTGGAAGTGATTTTAGCAGAAAGTATGGGAGGTGTAGCTATTGCGGCAGGGTTGACTGTCACAATGTTTTGGTTTCCACTGTGTGTGTGTGTGTGTGTGTGCGTAGTTCCTTTCATGTAAGGGCAAATTCATAGTTTAAAAGACACAGAGAAAAAATAAGTGAAGAGAAATACAAGATCCAGTAGTGAGCAGGAGGGAGGCCTGGCGCCGTGGCATTTGTCCCTTTCCTGCAGTCCACTGGGGAAATCCTGTCTTTCAGATTCCTTTAGAAACTCCCCAAGCTGATTCTTAAAACATCTTCTCTTGTGGTCTGTTTTTATCTTTTGAGCCATATAGACTGGACAATTTTATTTCCTTTAGAATTGGTTAAAAAGCAAAATTGCATGCTCTGCCACCCATCCATGTCTTGCCACCCATCTGTGTCTTCTGTAAGGATCAGAGCCCAAGCGAGGTGCGGTGGGGTGGGTGCCCAGCAGGACTGAACTGCTGCGGCCTGCGGAGCCCCTTTCTCTGTGAAGTCCCTGAGACGTGGGCTAAGCTGAGGTTGAAATCCGCATGGAAAGCACAGCGCCAGTGGACGTGAGGTTTCCTTGGTAGACTATGTAAGTGAAGATTCCCCGGAAGGAAGATTTTTGATAGTGCTTATGGAGAAGGGAACAGCAAAGTGTTTGGTTTTTTCCTCTCAAATGACCGCAAACTGGGTGGCTTACGTCAACGAAGGTTTCTCTTCTCACAGTTCTGGAGGCCAGGAGTCTGAAGTCAAGGTGTCAGTTGACAGGGCCACTCCCTCCAAAGGCTCTCGGGAGGATCCTTCCTTGCCTCTTCCAGCTTCTGGGGACTCCGGGGGTTCCTTGGCTTGTGGCGGCATTGCTCCAGTCTCTGCCCCCGTCCTCACATGACCTTCTCCTCTCTTTTCACGTCTCTCCTCTGAGCGTCTTGGTCTAAGGACCCTTGTCGTTGGATTTAGGGCCTACCAGATTAATCCAGGATGATCTCAATTTGAGCCCCTTAATGTAATTACATCTCAAAGACCCTTTTTCCAAATAAAGTCACATTTACAGGTTCCTCGGGTTAGGACGTGGACCACCATTCAGCCCCCTGCAGGGGTGAAGGAGATAAGATGCTGGAGTACAGAGAAGCCTTTTTTTTTTCCTGATTGGGAGAGAAGGAGACAAGGTGTGTGGAGAGTGGCACACCTGGGCACCTGCAGCACTGCTGTCACCCTCCCCCGAAGCTCTTAGCTTAAAATGCTAACTCCACAGAGAAAGGACTGGTGGCCTGACCAGGCCTGGCTTCACCCGAGGTGGTTTACTGGACCTCACCTCACACCTGTCGAACCTGTCCCCATGTGGCCCCACGTCTGTCTGCCTTCCTTGCCAGATGTTTTCTCTCTGCTACTTTGCTTTCCTGTGGTATTTTGCTGTCCCCATCATGGACAGTAAATGAAACAAGTATGTATTTTAGTGATTTTATTGTTTATTAAGTAACTCTGTTGCTTGTCTTCTGAGCTGACTCAGCAGATGATGGTGCTGGAGCCTTGCAGTAACCTTTCCCCTTCGTAGGTTTTTGATCTTTGGCCACATGATTCGGGGTGTGATTTTAGGAGCTGTTGGGACTGCGCAAAGCATGTGCCTTCAAATGTTTGTGACTCATTTTCCTTGACAGGAGTACCTGTCTTACAGTGGCCATTGGACTTGGGGAGAGGGTGGGACTCCGGAGACCTTGAATCACCCACTTCCATTGGATTTTCCTGGTTTCCCCTCAGATCTAGAGCTTGGGCCATCATACATGGTTAAATTACTTTGTTAAAATGCAGATTTCCCGTAAGGATAATAATACTTCTAAAGGTCCAGAGGCCTAGTCAGCACTTCTCCAAATAACGCTTTAAGATTGACAGAAGCATTGCAAATCTGTAAGGCTGATGTCGTAAGTAGAGAGGAGTACACAAAGGCTTTGAAATCGTTGCCTAGCTTGGAGATCATCATTGAGTTGCTTTTTAAATGGGTCTTATCTTTCACCTTGGTATGAATGTGCCAGTTCTTAATTTTTCCAAGGAATGTCCTGTCTCCTTAGGTAACATTGAGACTTGCTGGGTAAAAATTATACAGCACATAGTTCAGTTCTAGAAGGTTTGAATGGTGAAGGGGGTAAGGGCCATTAAGGGAGATAATAGAAAGGACCTTTATCAAGAAAATACAAACGAAAATGAAGGTATCCTTCCCCAGATAGTGATTAAAACAATACAGGCCTTTTGGGGCCAGCCCGGTGGCGCAGCGGTTAAGTGTGCATGTTCCGCTTCTCAGCGGCCCAAGATTCGCCGGTTCGGATCCCAGGTGCGGACATGGCACGGCTTGGCAAGCGCCATGCTGTGGTAGGCGTCCCACATATAAAATAGAGGAAGATGGGCATGGATGTTAGCTCAGGGCCAGTCTTCCTCAGCAAAAGGAGTAGGATTAGTGGCAGATGTTAGCTCAGGGCTAATCTTCCTCAAAAAAAAAAAGAAAAGAAGAAGAAAAACATGACTGACAAACAATAATGTACGACTGAAATTTCACAAGGTTGTAAACTATCATAATCTCAATAAAAAGTTAAAAAAAAATACAGGCCTTTTCTGTCACACTCCTGGGAGTCATTTGTGTCACGCTCATAGTCATCTTCAAAATAATAATCAGAGCTAACTTTTAGTGCTTATGTGGTGAGTGCTTTGCTGGAATTAGCTCATTTATCTCAACAGCCATATGAGGTAAGTATTGTTATTACCTCATTTTACATCTGAGAGAGGTTAAGCACCTTGCCCGAGGCCACGAAGTGATCTAATAGTAGGTTGAGGAACTGCTGACCCTAAACCCAAGCCTGTTGTTTTTATATTGTGGTTAAAAAATATATACTGTAAAATTAAGTGTACAGTTCTATTGCGTTGAGTACATTCACATTGTTGTACAACCATCACTACCACCCATCTCTACAACTTTTTCATTTTCTCCAACTGAAGCTCTGTACCCATTAAATGCTAACTTCCTATTCCCCTCCCCAGCCCCTGGCAACCACCATTCTACCTTCTGTCTCTCTGCGTTTGCCTACTATAGGTACTGCAGATAAGCAGAACCACATAGTATTTGTTCTGTTCTCACTGGCTTATTTCACTTAGCATAATGTCTTCAAGGTTCATCTATGTCACAGCAGGTGTTAGAATTTCCTTTTTAAGGGTGAATAATATTGCATTGTATGTATATACCACATTTTGTTTATCGTTCTTCTGTTGATGGACACTTGGGTTGCTTCTCCCTTTTGGCTATTTTGAATAATGCTGCTGTGAACACAGTTACACAAATATCTTTCAAGTGTTTGCTTTTACTTCTTTTGGGTAAATCAAATGTTAATTCTGTGTTTAATTTTTTGAGGAATCACCATACCCTTTTCCATTACTACCAGCAATGCACAAGGATTCCAGTTTCTTCACATCCTTGCCAATACTTGTTATTTTGAGTGTGTGTGTGTTTGTGTTTATAATGGCCATCATACTGGGTGTGAAGTATGTTATTATGGCTTTTTTGTTTTTTTGTTTTTTTTTTTTGAGGAAGATTAGCCCTGAGCTAACTACCGCCAATCCTTCTCTTTTTGCTGAGGAAGACTGGCCCTGAGCTAACATCCGTGCCCATCTTCCTCTACTTTATATGTGGGACGCCTACCACAGCATGGCGTTTGCCAAGCCGTGCCATGTCTGCACCCAGGATCCGAACCAGCGAACCCCAGGCCTCAGAGAAGTGGAACGTGTGAACTTAACCGCTGAGCCACCGGGCTGGCCCCATGTCATTATGGTTTTGATTTGCATTTCCTAAATGACTAATGATGTTGAGCGTCTTTTTATGTGCTTATTAGCCATTTGTATCTCTTTGGAGAGATATCTATTTAAGTCCTCTGTCCATTTTTTTAATAGGGTTGTTTTTTTGTTGTTGAGTTGTAGGAGTACTTTATATATTCTGGATATTACTCCTTATCAGATATATGATTTACAAATATATTTTCCCATTCTGTGGGTTGCCTTTTCATTCTGTTGATAGTGTCATTTACTGCAAAAAAGCCTTAAATGTTGGTGTCCTATTTGTTTATTTTTCCTTTTATGCCTTTGGGTCATATCCAAGAAATCATTGCCAAATTCGTTGTCCTGAATCTTTTCCCCTTTGATTTCTTCTAACAGTTTTGTAATTTTAGCTCTTGGACATGTAGATCTTTGTTCCATTTTGAATTAATTTTTGAATATATTGTAAGGATCCTCATTTTTTTGCATGTGGATGCCAGTTTTTCCAGCACCGTTGTTGCAAAGATTGTCCTCTCCCCGTTGAATTGTCTTGACACCCTTGTTGAAAAATTATTTGACCATATATGTGAGGGTTTATTTTTAGGCTCTCTATTCTCTTCCATCAGTCTGTGTATCTGTCTTTATACCAATACCACCCTGTTTTGATTACTATAGTTTTTTTTTTTTTTAAAGATTTTATTTTTCCTTTTTTTTCCCAAAGCCCCCTGGTACATAGTTGCATATTTTTAGTTGTGGGTCCCTCTAGTTGTGCCATGTGGGACACTGTCTCAGCATGGCTCAACCAGCGGTGCCATGTCCTCACCCAGGATCCACGCTGGTGAAACTCTGGGCTGCTGAAGTGGAGTGTGGGAACTTAACCGCTTGGCCATGGAGCTGGCCCCATGACTACTGTAGTTTTGCAGTAAGTTTGAAATCACAAAGTGTGAGACCTCCAACTTTGTTCTTTTTGAAGATTGTTTTGGCTGATATTCAGGGTCTCTTGAGATTTCATTTAAATTTTAGGATGGATTTTTCTGTTTTATTGGGAATTTGATAGGGATTGCATTGAGTCTGTTGATCGCTTTGGGTAGTATTGACATCTTAACAATATTAAACCTTCCAGTCCACGTACATGGAATGTCTTTTCCATTTGTTTGTGTCTTCTCTAATTTCTTTCAGAATTTTTTTGTAATTTTCAGTATACTAGTCTTTACCTCCTTGGTTTAGTTTATTTCTAAGTATTCTTTCTGATGGTATCATAAATGGGATTGTTTATATGCTTTTTGAATTGTCATTATTAGTGTAGAGAAATGCAACTGATTTTTGTGTGTTGATTTTGTATCCTACAACTTTGTTGCATTTGTTTATTAGTTCTAACAGTTTTGTGTTAAGCCCAAGCTTTTAACTTGCTGTGTTCTTTCTCTATCCTGTACTTTAAAAATTAATCCCTGTCTCATTTTTATCTTCTTTAACTTCTCCTCTGAGTTCTTGAGGTATTTAAGTTTTACTTTATTAACTTGATTTTCTGTAGTCCTCAATTTGGTGTTCCTTTCCTCCATTGCTATTTATTTATTTATTTTGCTGAGGAAGATTCACCCTGAGCTGCTATCTGTTGCCAATCTTCCTCTTTTTGCTTGAGGAAGCTTCACCCTAAGCTAACATCTGTGCCAGTCCTCCTCCATTTTGTGTGTGGGTTGCCTGCCACAGCATAGCCTCCAAAGAGTGGTGTTGGTCTGTGCCTGGGAACCCAACCCAGCCTGCCAAAATGGAGCACACTGAACTTAACCACTGGACTATGGGGCTGGCCCCCCCTCATTACTATTTAAATTGACATTCAAAGTTTTAATTTTCATTCAGTCTTTCCTGTTTTAGAAATTCCTTTTTAAATAACACCTTACTTGAGTATCATAGTTACATTGATTCCTTAAATCTTATTCTGAACAGAGTTTTGCAGTCATCACCATAATCTCAGGAAAAATGGAGTCTTACAGGGAGAACTGTGAGTGTCTGACTTCTTCGTATCCAGTTGGAAGAATAAGAGGGAATTTCAGGTTGACTGAATTTACATTGGGGTGCCCAAGCCAGGGCCCATACCTTCAGTGCCATTCCGTCTGCCAGGCATGGTGGCATGGGTGAGGGATTGGGTGGGATGATATCTGCCCAAGGCTCTGAGAGAGGCCCTTTGGTGTGGGCCTTGTATTTTGTAGCAGTTCTGTTTGTGCTGTTCTTGCCTCTTGCTTGTTCTGCTGGTGCTGCCGACATTTACTGCCAGTACACGTTGCTTCTCCATAGAAAGTTTGCTAGGCCTTCTTTGCTCCTGCTCCATCTTGACTATATCAAGCAGAAATTCCTCAAGGTTCTGGACAGGTGGGATGGCATCCTTCCTGGTTTCCAGCTCAGATGCAGCTTTTTCTCTATTTTTATGTTCCTTTATTTTAAGAGCAACTGGAGGTAGGAGACACCTGTCTTCTATTACAGTGTTATCCAGATGCCTGTAAGATAGAAGTTCTCTTAGCTAACTCCCCCTGGTGAGATTAATAGGCTCTCCCCATTCCTTCTGTAAAACTCGACTGCTCACAGCAGGCCGAGTGGTCATGGCTACTGTCTGCTTTCGCCACACCCTTGTGCTTCCAACCACTGGCCTGATTGATCGAGTGGGAGAAGAGAGAGCTTATTCTGTTTTACTGTTATGATTCAGGGAAAAATCAATTTTTTATAAAGAATTACTGCATTTAGAAATGGGTTTATTTAGTATAAGTCTAATCTAGAAGTCTTTGATGATGTGTCCCCATCTTGATGGGCCACGTCCAATAGGTTTTGCATCCTGGTAGCTAGTGGTAGTTGTTATCTGTATTTGATAAACTATTTTACCCCTGAGTGCTATTTTGGGGGCTTGTGGGAGTGGGAAAGAGTAGACAAATAACATGGGAAAGACAGACACGCGGAAAAAGATAATTAAAGTGTCATCGATAATCAAGGCAAAGTCCTTCTTGTGCCCTACAAGGCCTTGTGTGATCTCCCCTCCTCTGCCCCCACACACAGTCGTCCACCTTTCTGAGCTCATTCCTAACTCTCACCAGCCTTCTTGCTAGTTCTTGAATGTGCCAAATGTGCTCCTGCCTGCTTTTCCCCCTGCCTGGGATAGTCTTCCTCCAAATAGCCCCATGGCATGCTCCCTCACCTCCTTCATGATTTTGTTCAAATGTCACCTTCTCAGGGAGTCCTTCCCGGATCATTGATTTAAAATTGTCCACCCTCCCCTCAACATACATAATTCCCTATCACCTTTCTTGCTTATTTTCCTCCATAGCACTGACACAATTTAACCTACTTTTAAATTTGTGTATCTGTTTTATTTCCTGTCTCCTTGCACTTGAATGAAAGCTCCATGAGGGCAGGGATTTTTGTCAGTTTTGTTGATTCACTGTCCCCAGTACCTAGAAAAGTGCCCGACCTGTGGTAGTCACTGAGTAAGCATTTATTGAATGATCAATGATTGTGTCTTCTGGTGTCAACTCAGCAGCATCACCATCATGGATAATGTATATCTACTCTAGGTCATTGAATCTTAAAAATGTTTTCAAGTGGTCTGCAGATTTTCAGGATTCATTCATTCAAGAAGTTTCTTTTTTTTGAGGAAGATTAGTCCTGGGCTAACATCTGCTGCCAATCCTCCTCTTTTTGCTGAGGAAGACTGGCCTTGAGCTAACATCCGTGCCCATCTTCCTCTACTTTATATGTGGGATGCGCCTGCCACAGAATGGCGTGACAAACTGTGTGTAGGTCCTTACCCTGGATCCGAACCGGTGAACCGGCTGCCAAAGTGGAATGTGCGAACTTAACCGCTGTGCCACCGGCTGGCCCTCATTCAAGAAGTTTCTGTTGTGTCCTCACTGAGGTACCAGCTGAAATCCCCTTATAGTTATATTTATTTTTCCATCTCTAGCACTAAGTGCAAGTAATGACAAGTAGCACAGAGGAAGGATTTCTGAAAGTCTGTTGAACCAAACCACTGGATCTTGTGAACAAAAATGAATACGTATCCTCAATTCAGTTGGATTGTGGTAAAGTGGAGAAGACACGAACAGACAGGAAATCTGTGATCTGAGTGCTGTAAGAGAAGGATCACAGAGAAGGGGAAAATCAATTGCTTCGAGATGTTGGAGGTCAGGAAGAGCTTTTTATAAATATGACATTTGAGCTGAGCCTTTATAGATGGTTCGAGTGGAAAAACCGGGGAGGGAATTTAATAGGCATAGGAACAACACAAGCAAAAAAACAAAGGTAGGAAAGTACAGAGCATGTTCCTAGAGCAGTGAGTTGTCTTGTATTGCTGGAGTAGTGAGTTCGTTGCTGTGGAGGTGAGGAATAGGCTGGAAATAGATCCAGACCACATCATGAAGGCCTTGAAAGCCATGCTGAGATCTGTGAACTTTATTCTGTAGGCAGTGGGACACTGGTAAAAGTGTCTGTTATAGAGATGGAGAACAATTAGTGGTTGCCAGGAATTAGGGATGGAGAGGGCTAGGGACAAGGTAGGGAGGAAGATGAGTTAACTATAAAGGGGCAGCACAAGAGATCTTTGTGATATGGAACAATTCTGTATCTTGATTGTGGTCGTGGTTACATGAATCTATACATGTTAAGTTTGCATAGAACTATACCTACACGTATACATACACACAAATGTGTGCCAAGTTGGTAAAATCTAAATAAGTTCTGAAGATTGTGCCAATGTCAATTTCCTAATTTTGGTATCGTACTCTATTTATCTAAGAAGTTACTACTGGGGGAAACTGGATGAAGAGTATATGGATCCTCTCTACTATTTTTACAACTTCCTATGAATCTGTAATTATTTCAAAATAAGTTAGAAAGAAAAGCGTGAGAAGGAAAACTTGATGAAGGAGAAGCTGGAGCAGGGAGTTGTCATTTATTTCACAGTGTTTTGTTATGAAATGCTATGTGCAGATACTACATAAGATGCTTGGGAAGTTATAGAACATAGTGCCTACCCTTAAGGAATTTGTTCTTGAGTAGTGGAGACAGACATGTTTTAAATAATGACCATACTGTGTGCTGGTTTTGTACTGGCAAAAATAGGTACAAAAAACTATGAGAGCGAGGAGGGGTGGGGGGTCTTCATAGTGACACAATGACTGAGCTGATTGTGAGGGAAGAGTGAGAGTTTGGGTAGCATACACTGGGGTTCTGCACTGGTCCAGGTGAAAGATACAGCTAAAATTAGTGGTAGCGGGAATTGAGATTAAGGAGTGGATTCATGACAATTTTGGAATAGTATTGATGCAAATTGTTGATGTACTGTGTGTTAGAACAGAGAGGGAAGTCTGTGATGACTCAGGTTTTGAGCTTGACTGAATGCATGGTGGCTCTGTTAGCCAAAGTTTAGAGTATAGGAGGAGAAAGGTTTTGCTAGAATATGTTAGGTTTGAGGTAGCTGAAGAACCCCATGTGGAGAGCCTGGTGTGCAGAGCTCAGATGAAGCAGAGCCTAGAGGTAGAGATGCATTGGACCTTAAGCTGCATTCACACTGGACTACTTGCCACTTCCTCAATCATCCATCCTCAGCTTGTTTTTTAAGTCTGTGCCTTGGCCTGGAATGTCCCTCTCTTTCTTCACCATATAGTGCAGTCCCACTCCTGTTAATGTCTACTTCAGAAGAGAGGTGATGGCTGGAACTTTGCTAGTGTGTGGATTTCAGTACCACGGGTACTGAAGTAGGGCAAGAAGAAAAGAAGGTGAGTTAACAACTTGCATTTGGAGGTAGTGAGCCCTGGGGAAGGAGATGAGCAGTTGGAGAGCGAAAGAACCAAGAAAGTAGTGAAGCCACAGCAGAGCTGACCAACCAGAATTAGACATGCTAGGAGAAGAAATAGGCCGTGATCTAAATTGTAGAAGTTCGTGACAACAAAAGATCAGCATTCAGTCTAAGTCTACCCAGAGCTCCATCTTAAATGTAGAGTGGCCTGACATTGAATGTTGCCTTGCCAGCCTGATTAATTTTTAATATCTGATTCTCTGGTGAAGTGGCTGGGCATTGAAGTGCATCAAAAGCAGCTTTTGTTTTTATGAAGTTGGTCAAAATAATACCAGGGAGTTGGGTTACTGTAGCCTTGAGCTCTGGTTATTCTTAAGGGATGAGATCAGACTCTTTAACTTCGCTGGTTTCAGAAAGCTCTTTACCTTTTGCAGCGCAAGTTATTTGGAATTGGGAGTGAGTATGCTTCCTGTTGGCTTCTGTGCCCTTTATCATTGGAAAAGGCCTTATTTTCTGGCCTCAGATAGAGAATTGCATCAGCGAGTGGGGCTCCCACTTCCTTGCTCGCTTCCTCTTCTGTCCATTACTTGAATGACATTGTCTGTTGTCTGTTTGAGTTCTGAAAATCTACTGCCAACCCCGGAAACACTAGAGAATTTAAACACAAGTATACTATGAATAATATGCTTTTTACACTTAGTAGTCCCCAACGCAGATGATCATGATGATTTCTTGATATTCATTCATCCATCCTTTCCTTTCTGAACTGCTTGATTTTGCCATACTATGTTATTCTTTTAATATATTGCCAAATTCAATTTACTGGTATTTTAGTGAATATCTCTGAATCTTTATTCATAAGTGGGATAATCTGTAGTTTTGAAATAATAAATACCATCATTTATTGTGAGCTTAGTTTGTGTGAGGCACAGGGATTAGAACCCAGTTCTGCATAGCTCCAAAGTCCATGCTCATCACTGTCCAGTTCATCATTGTAGTCCACATCAAAGGAGAAAGGCCAGTCTTGGGACTCTCATCTCTCTTGTCAGAAGGCTCAGTCTTTAACTTATCTTGTCTTTTTTTTGTAATTAAATTTAAAATTTTGAAAGAATTCCGAGTTATAGAAAGAGTTAAAAAAAGGTACAAAAAGGGGCCAGCACCATGGCTGAGTGGTTAAGTTCATGTGCTCCACTTTGGTGGCCCAGGGTTTTGCTGGTTCAGATCCTGGGCGCTGACATGGCACCGCTCCTCAGGTCATGCTGAGGTGGCATCCCACATGCCACACTAGAAGGACTCACAACTAAAAATACACAACAATGTACCGGGGGGCTTTGGGGAGAAAAAGGAAAAGTAAAATCTTTAAAAAAAAGAAAACAGTACAAAAATTCTCATATACCCTTCACCCAGATTCACCAAAGGCTGACATTTTGGTTCATTCACTTTTCATCCTCTCTATCTATATACGTGTATGTTTTTCTGAACCATTTGACAGTTACAAATATAATGTTCCTTTGCCCTTAAGTACTTCAATGTGTATTTCCTTAAAAAAAAAAACCGCTGGGGGCCAGCCTGGTGGCACAGCAGTTAGGTTTGCACATTCCCCTTCGCCAACCTGGGGTTTGCCAGTTCAGATCCTATGTGCAGACCTACGCACGACTTGTCAAGCCATGCTGAGGTGGCGTCCCACGTATAAAGTAGAGGAAGATGGGTACAGATGTTAGCTCAGGGCTGATCTTCCTCAAAAAAAAATAAAAAACCCACTGTACAGTTGTCAAAATCAGGGGATTAACTGATACAATACTGTTATGTAATTATTGAGATTGTACCAGTTGTTCCACCAATGTCCTTTATAGCAAAGGAAAATAATTTCCCCCAAGTCCAGAATTTAATCCAGGATCAAACATTGTTGTCGTGTCTCTTAAATCTCCTTTCATCTGGAACAGCTCCTTCACCTTGCTTAGTTTTTCATGGCCTTGACGTTTTAGAGTGTAGACCAGTTCCTTTTTGTCCTCTGTCCCTTAAGTTGGTGAGTCTGATGTGTCCTATGACTAGGTTATGTGGTCTTTGCTGGAATACCATGCTGATATTGTGTCCTCTGCTGTACATCATATCAAGAGGCACATGTTGTCTATTTGTCCTGTCACTGGTGATTAACTTGAATCACTGGTTAAATGGTATCTGCCAAGCTTCTCCACTGTAAAGTTACTATTTTTTGCTTTGTAATTAATAAGTATTTGATGGGATAATACTTTGAGACTATGTAAATATCCTGTTCTTCATCAAACTTGCACTCATTAATTTTAGCATGTGTCATATCTTTTGAGGTAACAAAGCAAGGATGCTCAAAGTGAATACAGACTTTTGCTTCCCTTGGAGATAAAGTGAAGCCCAGAGACGGTCAGGCATTCAGTCTATTAGGCAGATCAGCCACATTTTTTTTCTAATTGCTGCTTATGGTCTTTGAGTTTTGTCTTTATATGTGTTAATTTAACTTTAGTCAGACTCTTGAGAATAGTGATTGGCTGTAACCTGTAATCTTTGGGCTCCTGGTTTGGTCACCCAGGGCCCAGGATCCATCCAGTTTATTTTGGTCACAAGTGCCCTTTGGGTCTTTGACTTATGCCTCTGTTCTGTCTTTGATCCTTTGACCCCTTATCTTTGCTTCTGATTAAGATGCTGTCAGTTGAAGTCCAGAGTAAACTGCTTCTGTGTTGAATCACTTGTTGTGGACAAGTATTGCTTCTGGCCACCAAGCCCATCTAATCAGACAGTTGTTTACTGAGCCGCAGTTACATATCCTGTGCTGTGCGTGAGTCACAGAAGCCAGTGTTTAATATATTAGAGTCCAGGACTATGCATAATATAAAGAAATTTTTAAAATACCAAGTGGTATGTAATTAATTGCCACTTCTTACAGTTAGAGGCTATAGATGTTAAAGAAAGGACACATGAGTGAAGTAACAATCAAGGAAGATTTTTTGGGAAAAATGAGCCTTGAATGGTAGATTGGTTAGGGATATTGTGGGAAAAGGCACATAGGTAAGAATGTGTAGGCTCTATTCAAGGATAGGATTCTGTTCTTTCTGGTAAAAGGCTCAACCAGAAGCTGAGGATAGGGTGGCAAGGCACAGTGGTGGGAATCTTTAACTGACTTCTAGCACCAGGAAAGAACATTAGGTAACCCACATGCTGGCTGACTTTATGCTAATTGGCAGGCACTGGTAATAGCCATGTCTCTGCTTCTGGTGTCTGGTTACAGTGCCTTCCTGCTTTTCAGTTGAACTAGAGGTTAGATGGCAAGTTGAAACAAAGAAAGTTGGTCTCCTTGGGTCAATATTTGTACCAGGAAGCTGCTCTACCCTCCTTTCCGTTATTCAACAAGTTACCTTGCCCTTTTTTAGAGCACAGTTTCTCAGCATTTCCAAGTTTCTGAACTCACCAGGGTCCTTTTGGGGAAAGCTGGTGACTTCTGTTCATCAAACATGAATGAGGTGAGATATGATAGTAATCGGACATGGTAATGTCCCACTTATTCAATAGTTATGTTCCTGATAGCTGTAACCTTGAAAACAGCTCTCTGCTGTGGTGTCACCACATGCCTCTACCACGTTGTTAAATATAAAACATTGAATTTTAAATTATATTTTTGAAATACATTCATATATAAATACATGAATATATTCAAGGTTATCCCTACAATAACCTTATTCTCCCTCAGATTTTGACTTTTCTTGAGTGCCAAAGAATGGTGTGGAGGTACAACTCATACCGTTGGGAGTTGCATACAGTCTGCAGGATGCTTCCACTTGAGCTAGCCCTTACGTGAGCCCCTGAATGTCCAGGGGCGTATGTCTTATTTGTGAATGTCATTGGGCATGCATGTCATGGTGGAGAACAGTTGAATGGCTGTGCTAAAACAGATTCGAATTTAGAAATGCACCACTGCCCTGCCTCCCTTTCCCCAAGAAAATTTTTTGGGTGACAGAAATCTCTCACAAAAGCCCACTCTAGTTTGTACCTTAGGAGAGACGCTGTGCCCTGCCTCAATTGTTTGATTCTTTGTCTTTTTTTATTAGTGACTTCTTACACTTTTGGTTTACACTAAATTGAAAGCAATAAATTAAAATGGAGAAAGACACCATCCTGACAGTAATGAGAAATGACAGGAGCTACTGAGTAAAAGACAAAAACATAAAAGCTGACAGAAGAGTTAAAAGCATTGCAGTCTGGAGCTACCTAATGAGTGAGGGAAGTAGCATTACACACTCCAGTGGCTTCTGAGGGCGTCCCAGTGCTGAGTACAGCACAGGTGATTAATGTTTGTGATGATTTCCCCAGTGAACAATAAAAGGGGGAGTTTTATCCAGTTTATAATTTGGGAACATCAAGATATGTTCCCATGTCTTATCACCCATAGATTTAGCTACCCTCAGCGTATTAGTATTGAGCTCCCTATGTATCAATAGAAATGTAATATATAATAATATGTAATATATTTCCATATTATGTAAGAAATCTATATGATATATTTATATCATTTATATGAATATATTGATGACAAATATGTGTGTGAGAACTTGAAGCCTGCTTTTTTCTTTAATTTTAAAAATTGTGGTAGAGAACACATAATATAAAATGTACCCTCTTAACTGTTTTGAAGTGTGCAGTTCAGCAGTGTTAACTATATTCACGTTGTGAAGCTTGGTTTTTTTACTCAACAATGTAGTGTGAACGTTTTCTCGTATATGAGTGTAGATGTTCATTTTTGAGGGTGCGTGGATATACATAATCTAGTTAATCAATTCCCTATTGGACATTTAGGTTTCCAGTTTTGGTTATTAACACTGCATAAAGCATCTTTAAATATATATACCTCCAAATTTCATCAGGATAAAGTTCTGGGAGAATTGTTGGGTTAATGGATATGTACTTTATAAAGGCTTCCGAGGTGTATTGTCAAATCGCACTTCGATCACTATATTTAAGTGCCCTTTTCACTGTATTCCTGCCAATATTTGATGTTACAGTTTCTTAAATCAATATTTCTGTAATTCAATCTTTAATGCAAAAAGTAAATGCAAACAGAGCAATAAAAGCTGAAGAAGTCAATGAGAAAATACATTTTAGGGAATCTAATGCATGAAATTATTATGGTTTATAAACTAGCAAACTATTGGTTCTTTAAGAGGAGAACTTAAGGCATTAATTATTCAGTGCATGAGCATGGTACCTCTCATCTTAAGACACCTGTTCACGGTCAGTCCAGAGTCCAAATCAGTCCTCACGAATGAGAAGAAATGCCTCATAGTTTGAAGAAGAGATGTTAAGTGAGTAGTTCTTATAACCCAAATGGGCAAGTCTCAGGATAGGATTGTAACTGATTTTCGTGAAACTTTTTTACATTAAAACTTTTTTGCAGTTGTTTTTAAATTTTTTGTGGGTTTTGTTTGCCGCACAGAAGTTTCAAATTTTGATGAGGGCAAATCAATAAAAGTTGTGGTTACTCCTTTCATATTATGTTTGTAGAAAACCTCCTCTACCTCAGGGTATAGTATTACCTTAATTTTCTTTTAGTAGTTTTATAGTTTTAACATTTAAATCAGAAGTTGTAAACATTTTTATCTGCTAGGCTGCTTTCCACCTGCTGGAAGAGGTGAGTGTTTTTAGTTGTTTTCTCCCCCAGTATAGTGTTTTGTAAAGTTGGAATTTAAATGCCTTTTAGGAAAGGCATGTATCTTCTAATTTGTCTCAGTCCTCAGAACTCCCAGTTGTCTTATACTTCGCATATTTAGATTTGAATGTTTAATTTTATCTACGTGATCCCTATGGACATTTAAGTTTGTGACTCCTAATTAGTTAACCTAGGGTTTATTTTGGTATTTGGGTGGGAGAGGGAATTTGACTTGAATTTTTTCCCCATATGACTAGTTAGCTGACCCAACAAATTTTATTGGATAATTCCAGTCTATATTAAATTCTCATGTGTTCTTGAGGTCTTTGAATTTTTGTCTGGTCTTATAACAATTACATTTTATAATTTTGTATCTCAGTTGTATGCTTTTAAATTTTAATGTCTGGTGGGATCAGCTTCCCCCACATCCCCTCATTTCCACCCCCACCCCATCTTGACTGTTCCAGTATTCCAGTACGTCTTTTTTTTTCTAGGTGAAATTTAGAATAATTTCACCCAAAACCAGAAGCAGCCTATCGAGATTTTAGCAGCATATTATGTTTTCATTTTCATTCAGTTCAAAATACTTTCTAATTTTCCTTTTGATTTTGTGTTTGACCCATAGGTTAGTTAGAAGTGTTTGATTTAGTTTCCAAATATTTGAGAATTTCCCCAGAGATCTTTCTGTTAGTGATTTCTAATTTAGTTCCATTTAAGATCATTATAGTCAGAGAACATACTTTGATTTAAATCCTTTTAAATTTATTGATAGTTGTTTCATGGCCTAGAATATGGTTTATCGTGGTCTTCTGTGGGCAGTTGAATATGTATTCTGCTGTTTTTAAGTCACATGTTCTATAAATGTCAATTAGGTCAAGTTGGTTGGTAGTGTTGTTCAAGTCTTCTGTATCCTTATTAATTTTCTGTTTACTTGTTCTATCAATTATTGAAGGAAGGATATTAAAATCTTTGACTATTGTGCATTTGTCTATTTCTCCTTGCAGTTCTGTCAATTTTTGCTTCGTGTATTTTGAAGGTCTGTTATTAGGTGTATAGACATTTCAGAATGTTATGTCCTCTTGATGAATTGATCCCTTTATCATTTTGAAATGACCATGTAGTCTTTTTTGCTCTGAAATCTACTTTGTCTGATAATAATATAGTCACTCTAACCTTCTTTTGATTAGTGTTAGCATGGCATATCTTTTTCTATTCGTTTGCTTTAACCTATTTGTATCTTTATATTTAAAGTAGTTTTCTTATAGGCAACGTATAGATGGGTCTTTACTTTTCCTGCATTCTGATGGTCTCTACATTTTAATTGGCATGTTGAGTATATACTCTCTTTTTCTCTGGCTGCTTTTATACAACATTGTGTTTTTGTGATTCATCCATGTTGGTTGTATCAGCATGAAGGTAGTTCATACCTTACTTCTGTGTAGTATTCCATTGTGTAGATATTCCACAATTTGTTTATCCATTCATCTTTTGAAGGACAGGTGAACTTTTCCAGTTTGGACTGTTAACATTCTTGTGCAAGTCTGTGTGTGGATATTTGTTTCACTTCTCTAGGAGTGGAATTGCTGGTTCATATGGTAAGTGTATGTTTAACTTTGGAAAAATAGTTTCTTAGAAAGTTGTTCTACTGTTTTACATTCCTGCTAGCGATGTATGAAAGGTTTTGTTGCTCTTGTCTTGTCAAGCTCTTGGATTGTCAGATTTTAATTTTGGAAAGCTATAGATTTTTGTGTGTTGCTTTTATAAGTAGCTTTTTTACTGAACTTTTATTAGTTATTTTTTTAGCTAATTGTCTTGAGTTTTCCAAGTAGACAATTACATCATCTGTAAGTAATGAAGATGTGATCTGAACATTTTCAGTATCTCTCTTTATTTTGTCTGCTGACTGAACATCATTCGTTTAAATTTCCAAAATAGGTTTAACACATTTGAAAAAGAATTTCATCAAAATAACTAAATTCAGAATATGTTGGCATTCTTTAAAGGGTCAACTGAAAACTCAAAGCAACTTGTTCTTCATCGATGTAGTGTGAATGAGCTTGCTAAGTTATTAGTTAATTATCTATATCCCATTATTAATCAAATAATGTCATAATTGATTTGTTTTTCATTGTAGACAATTCGCAAATTTGTTTTCATACATACTGCTTAATCCAATGTTTCAACTCTTTTGAGAGCTATAAATAGGCTATCTGTGATTAAGTACAAACTTTGAAGGATAAGCAAATTCTGTTAAGTCTGTCCCCACGACAGGTTCAGAAGCAACCCTTAAAAGCACTTTATAGCACCAATTTTGTTACATGTTGTAGAAATTCTATCATAGATTTTTCAAAAGGTGTATATTCAGTTCTTTTAAATAGTTACCACCTGCCTATCATAGTCACTGTCAACATTTATGAGTTAACAGGTATGGCTTTATGTGATCCTGGGATATATATGTGACAGATCATTGCCTGGAGCAGGGTTTTTCAACCTTGACACTATTGACATTTAGGGCTAGATAATTTTTTGTTGTGAGGTTCTGTCCTGTGCATTGTAGGATGTTAACAGCATTCTTGGTCTCTACCCACTTGATGCCAGTAGGTCCAGTAGGTCCTTCCCAACCACTCTCCCTCCACCCCTGTTGTGACAACCAAAAACGTCTCCAGACATCACCAAATGTCCCCTCTGAGGGGGAAAATTGCCGTCCTTTGAGAAGCAGTGGTGTGATAGATCTTGAAGTGGGTTTAGGCACTATCCAGGAGGAAACACTGGCAGGACACGAGACCAGTTCACTAGCTGGTGGAATATCATGCTGGACCATTTCTTGAGAATTGTATTCTAGTCTAGAGATTGGAGACGCTGGGAATTTGGAGGAGTAGTCTTCCTTTTCTTGCAGTTGGTGGATTCCACAAGTCACTTGGTTCCTCTGCCTCACTTCCCCATCTTCTCTTATTGATCCCTCTGTGGAATACGAGAACCAGGAGAGGGTAACTGGGAGTTATTAATAAAATGTTAGGAAAATTGTCAGCAGATCCCTTGACGACATCTTGCCCCAACTTTCCTATTTAAGCTTCATTAGACTGTCTGTGGTCATTGTGGTTTGAAATACAGAACCACTCTAACTATCTTGTCATTTACAGAGACTTCTTCCTTAAACATGGTCTTATTTCTCCTGCCCTGGTTCACTCTGAGTTGTAGGAATGCTATTTCTGTACCTTGGTGCTACACAGCAAAGTCTCTTACGTGGGATCAAAGTGGTGTTGTGGATGATGAGTAGACCTTACTGGTTTTGATTGGTTACTACTTATTTCATGCTCTAATTGAGCCAGGTAATGTAGAGTACTGAACTGGACTTCATTTTTTTGCTTTGCTGCTGTGACCTTTTGAATTGACTCTTTTATCCACCTTATGCCTTAAATCTACCCATTTCTCAAAGTCATTGAGAGTAATAAAATTGCAGTGATATTTCTAATGTTAACAACTATATTCAAACTACAGTTTAAGTAAATACTCTATAAATCTGGATGAACAAAATGAATTTGTCTTTCCAAATTTTACTAGTCCTTCAGAATTCAACCAAAGTTCCATTTGTCCCAAGAAACTTTCCTTACCAATTCCACCTAGTATTTGTCTTTCCATAGGCTTAGTTTTTTTTGCTCATTATCTCATGTCTTATCTCTCCAACAAAATTGTTTAAGTGTTTTTTCAGGGAGGTGGGAGTGAGGATTGGAAGGGACATCATATTTTTATACTATATTAAATCCCTTTTTTGCTTTCTCTCATTTGATCTTCCTATGAACTTTAAGATTGTTAGGATAGATAGAAGTATTCTCATTTTACGACTGTGAAAATGGATCTTTAGAGAAGTTGAGACTTTTCCAGTGTTATCCAGTTAATAGGTGGCTAAGCCAAGGCTAGTACCTGTTACATATTAGGATTCCTAACTAGAGAAATTCTGCAAACCTAAAAACTGTTTTTGATTTGCCGTTATAGTTGCAATCTGCAGAATCTTACTGTTGCCAGTAAAGTATTGAGACATCTAAGCCTGCTATATTAAGTAGGCTGTGTACAAGGTTAGTGGGATGGCTTATGCTGAATCACTCCTTCCCTGGCTCTGTCCTCCAGGAAGGACGGGCACTGCGGAATAGCAGTCTCGGGGTGGGTGTACGGACTCTGATCATAAACAGTTTCTGTATATAGCCTTGTTGGAATGTGCGCTCTTTTCTGTTCCCGGGCACCTTTGCTGACCAGAATCCCCAGTGTCCTCTGCTTTAATCCTTAGCATTTCTCTTGCTACTGATAGAGCTTTGTGATAATACCAGCTAAAACTGGGTGTTTTAGGGACAGGCTGCAGGATGCACTGAAGTGACCAGGAAGTGAGTATGCCTCGTCCTGCCTGGAAAGTGCAGAGAATGACTGCTGGTGTGAGAGGACAGAGCCTTGTTTTCAACTCAGCTCGCAGAATGAAGAATGCAGCTTCAGCGTATCTGCACGTGTGACCTCTGTTGTTGGTTGTCCCACACATTGAGCAGAGTCATATGGAGATTTTTAACTTATTCCTCTGGCCTGGCAGAGCTAGCTTGTGTAGATTTTTTTTATCAGAACCAGTTGGAACATGTTTTCTTTTGTGGAAATAAAATGGAAGCTACCTTGAAACAAGCCAGGAGCTGCTAGCTTCCCTGTGCCTCAACTCCTAGCCCAGGTGCTCTGTTACCTGAACACTTGAGGCAGGTCATACCAAGGGATTGCTCTCTGCTTTGAAGGACACTTACCTCAGCTTCTCAGACCCAACACTCCTTTACGTTCTTTCTGTTGGAATATTTTATCTGTTCTGTCTGCTTCCCCTGGGTCTCCTTTTCTGCTGCCCTTCTTTCTAGGTCTTGACTTTGTACCTCAGTGCTTAACCACTGGCCCATTTCAGAGTCCAATAATTGTATTCTCCACCCTGTCCAGCATGTAATCTGCCGCTTGTCTGTGCTCTATGTGGTTTATTTCCTGATTTTGACACACCTCCACCTACTGTTAACTTTTTGCCTGTTTTTAGGACTATTCAACTCCTGTCTAATCTGACACATCTGTGGCTCCTCCCCGCCCCCCCCGACCAAAGCATTGAGTGAAAACCCCAGTTTTTCATCTGTACTCTGACCCTTAACCCCAGAGGACACGAGCGATGGCTTTGTGATTAGATTACGAAAGAACAGTGACTTCATGTATACCATATGATCATATTGTTTATGTCTCTCAAGACTGATTCCACCTTTTCTAAAAGACATCTAAAAAGCAGCAGAAGTGCTTTTAAAAATGAGAGGCTGCCTTTTTGGTAGTAGTTCTTTCATTTATTGGAGGATCCAGATCGAGCTCTTTATAAAGTATTCTCCCACATAATGTACTGGGATAGTCCTAACAATAGTAAACCTCGATCCACAGATCAGATGTGCCATTTGATAAAAATAAATAATGTAGAAGAACTCAATAAACCAGCCTGTTTAATGGAAGCATCATAAAAACCTACATGGAAAAAAAGCATGTAGCCTTCGTAGCAAGTGTAAAACAAATGTCAGAACTGAGGAGTCACAAAATTACACAGCTCAGTACCAGGGATGGTTTCAGATACACTTGGATGCCACAGGCACCCAGGACCAGGCCTTGCTTTGACCAGAGGATAGGACTTCAGGATACCTGAATCATCTGAGGCCATCTATTGCTGACAACAAACTATTATAACAGAGAGAGAGTCATTAATTAAGAACAGGATAGGTTTGGTCTTCCCCCTTAATATGAGGGATTGAGAAGCTGATGCTCATGACAAATACTGAAAATGGAGCAAATTTTATATCAGCAAAAGTTTCTGTAACCTGAGTTTTACTGAAGACTGCAGGTGATGCCAGACAGCCGCCTAATGGAAACTACTTAGGAAGGAAGAGGTGAGGGGAGGTGAGGATGGACATTGGTTGATTGCTTCTGTGGTTGGACATGTGCCAGGTCCTTTATGACGCTATCTCATGTAATCTTCGTAACACCTCAGTGGAGTAGCTGATAGTTCCTCGTTTAATAAATGGGCTGGGCTCACATTACTGCACAGTGTTCACACTGGGATTTGAACCTGGATCTAACGCCAAAGCCTTGCTCCTTGGAATGAGGCAGGCAGGATTTAGAAAAGGAAGGCTGCTGATTTTGGCAGAAAGGCAGGCGATACGGAAGGCCTCAGCCTGAGTTCCCTCGTTTTGTAAAGACTGCTGCCTTTGAAAGCATGGTGCGTTAGTTCTCAGCACCAGCTGTCTATTAGGATCACCTGTGGAGATTAAAGAAAAAAGCAAAAACCAACCCATCACCCCAAAGATTCTGAATCTCACTGGGTTCTGGATGCAGGGCTGGAACTTCTGAGATGATTGTGATGTGTGATGTGCTGTTAGGAGTGAGAAACTGTGTGTAGAGAACGATGGAATGGATGTGAGCCCTGGAGTGGCCCTAGAGATAATATTTTCAACCCTCTTGTGAGAGGAGACTGAGGCCCAGAGAGCTCAGAGGCCACGTATGCCTTCGTTCAGTCCAGTTCTTACCCAGCATTGATTATTTGTTATTCTAGGTGATTCAGAAAATGCAAAGAAAAAATACCTACTTTGCCTTTGAAGAGGTTTTAGCTAAATGCCACATAGTTGGTTAATGCAAAGCCACAACTGGGACCCAGGTTTCCTCACATCATCAGTGTTATTAAGCCTTTGAATATTATCATTGCCAGGCTCTCTGAGATCCCCCAAGCTGTGGAAACGGTTCCTGTTAACACTGTATTAAGCGACCTGTAAAGCCCATGGCTTCCCCATTCCAGAGGTCTCCTGCCTGCCTTTCTGCCTCATTACCAGCCTGGTATTCAACCACCCATTCTGCCTTAGGTTCACAGGCCCACAGCTTTCCCGTTGACTGCTTTGTTCTCAGTTCATTTTTAAGTGTCTTACCTGGAAAAGGCCTGAAAAGCTGCACAGTGATTATTTTAGAAATGCAATGCTTGGACAAAATCTGCCCTACTGCTGGTCACCCCCATCTCTTTGCTGTGCTTTCTAATTAGTTCACAGTCCTTTGATTCATCCCACCTTGTTTTTTGTGAGCTACATATTTTTCAGAGTTTCCCCCAGACCCGTCAGGGCAGTGAACGCAGCAGAAGGAAGGGAGTGCTTCCCTCCAGTCACCAGGAAGGGAAGGAGGAGGGCAATGTGTGTGCCCAGCGTTGTGCTAGGCCCTTTTTCATATTTTTTTTCTTTAATGCCTCTCAATAGCCTTGGGGGAGAAAGTTTCCACATCTGCAAATTATAAATAATAACTGAGGCTTACAGAAGTTAAGTAACTTTCTCAAGTTTTCAAAGGTAAGTTTTATTGCTAGAAATCCAACCGTAGAACCTTCTGACCTAAAGGTCATGCTCTTTTCCTGGTATCACCTGCCATATCATATGTAAAGCTTTTGATCTGATCCAAACCTACTTTTGGATAAGTGACTCTTAAGTTGAATTTCTGATATCTTCAGTAGGTTTAGGTTAGTAGGTTTAGTAGGTTTAGGTTAGAAATCAAGACTTTAACAATCCAGGAGAGATATAGGACTTGGGACAGGTCTCTAGAGAGGGTGGCATTAGGTATCACAGTCTGAGAATTGCAGTGAGGGCAGGCACCAAATCCCTAGACCAGCCCGTTGGAACCAGAGCCAATGCAGGTACTGTCCAGGCCAGTGTCAGAATTTGGAGCACTCAGGGTGACCAAAGCATAAATGCTAAGCTGATGTCCTTGGGGATTCAGAAGTGGTGTAGAGGGTTGGATCTCCAGCTTGGAAGTATTTCCCATTACCCATTACGCCAATTAGAGATCACTCATCTCTCCTTTTAATAGAATAGTCTTTTCTTTTAATCTTAAATTATAGCTTGAATTTTTATGTGCCGCCTTTGTTAGGTAACACTTATCTGGGCCTCATTTTTCGAATCTACAAAATAATTCAGGTTTATTGTAATGAAATGAGAACATATATGTGAATGATTTTTGCACACTGTAGACTGTCCATACAAATACCAAGTATGAGACCCCAGCTTGCCTAAAAACTAACAGATTGGTAAGTGGCAGTTTTGATGTTGAGTGAAGGGAGCAGTGATTTTTGGAGCATCGATAACTCCAGGAGAAGCGGCTTGTGGAGTGGAGTGGAAGGCTTTAGAGATCTTGGGTATAGTGGGATGTAAATGAGATGTCTTACTGTCTAGAGTTGGAGATCGAGGGACGCCATAGACTAAACCTGATTCCATGCTGACCTGGCGTCTTCCTGAGAGTAGCGGTTGCCCCTGTGCTTGTGGACACCACCGTGTGCAATCTGTAGCTTGGTGCTGAGCTGTGGAGAGCCTGACATGACACTAAATGTGATGGAGCATCTTAGTGAAATTGAATCACATGATAGAACATTTATATGCGAGTCCTGTAATGGAACCAGTGCAACTGGGAATTGGCATCTATCTATGTGACAGGTTGGAAAACCAGGGCACCAAGAGAGAAAGTTACTTGTACAGGTCTGGATAGTCAAAACTGAAGCTAAAGCGGCCTCTGACTCTTACTTCTCCCACACTTCTCATGCTCTTCCTTTTCTTTTTTCAAAACATGGTATTACTGTGTTCTCAAGAGCGAATTATAATTAAGGTAACCACAGTGTAAAGCTCATCAGTGCGAGGTCTCTGAGGGTAGAGAAGCTGGTTAGGGAAGCAGTATTATGTAATGACCTAATTATGAGGCCTGCCATCTGCTTAGGAGTCACGCCTGCCTGGTTAGGATTCCCTAATTGTGTTTTTTCAAGGAGGAGGCTAGATTGTTAAGTCAGCATTGTGTGTGGTAGGTAAACAACACTAGAAACACTAGTGCCTTTCTTGAAGCACGTGGGTACGTTGTGAGGGAGGGAGATGAAGCACCTTCGGAGGGTTCCTAGGCAGGTGATAGCCATTAGCCTAGAGAGCAGTGGTAGAAGGGTAATTACTCTGTAGAAGAGGCTCCATGTATTAGGGGAGGGGTGGTCAGGTGAAGTTGGCTGTCACATTATGGCCAGAGACCCCAAGTCTACCTAGAGAACCAACCGAAACTTTTTTTCTCCATTGAGAAGAAAGACTGAAAATTCCACTTTGTTCTTTTAGTGAGTGGTTTGTACTATGGGTGAAGACATTAAATCCAGGATCTTGAAATAGTGGGACTAAGTTAATGTAGAATTGAAACACAAACCTCCGTGCTCAGGGCACCTGATGAGTTGCCTCTGAAGCAACTCAGGGCCAAGAAGCAGAGGAAAGAATCGCATGGATATCAGGAGTGGCAAGTGAAGGGAATGTGTCTTTCGACCTGCTACTGGGTGTTTTCCAGCACTCAGGCTGGAAAGGAGTCTTTAGGTTATGAGCCATGAGGCTGAGACCCAGGAGGAAACTGACCCCCTCTTTGTACACTAGATATGCAGGGAGTGACTTTCAAGGAAAATATCAAACTTTCTAAATACTCTTTAGGAGAGTCTTTAACAGAGAATCTCTTTGCCTTCAGGTTTTGAAAATGTAGCTGTATCAGGAAAATCAGCAAGTGATTGGAATAATAAAGAGGAAACATCCCAAAGGAAGTAATGTTTTGCCAATTCCTACCCTTACTCCCACCTGTCAGAGAGCTGCTTTTAATTTATTTTCTTCTGCTGCCCATCCCTCATCCTCCAGTATGAAAGAATCTTGTCTTTTAAAGACTCGATCCTTCAGATTCCTGCCTAGACTTTAGGATATTGTTTGGTGTGCTTCATATCCCTAAAGAATCACCAAAATATGGCAAATACTCAGCTCCAAAGGTCAGAGATTTTTCTGTCCCTTTAATCCAGTGCCACACTTTTATTTTACAAATAAAGAAATGAGGCCCAGAGAAGTGTAGTGACTTGCTCAAGATCATAGCTTGTCATTTGTGGAACTTGGACCAGAGCTAGATCTCCTGACTCCTGGCCTGTTGTTCTTTCTGTTGCCCCTTGCTATCTCTCACGTGGAGATTTATTTGAAATGTTCCCAGGAATTCTGTGCAGTGGCAGTCACACGTGATTACGGTGGGTGTGTAACCGTACAGTCCATGGACATAACCCTTTGGGCGTTATGTGGGGCTCTCACTGGTGTCTTAACTTCCAGCAGAGTCCTCAGAGCAGCAGGGAAGAATTTGAAGGTGCTAGACATCAGCATCCTTTTCCTGTGAGTTTGCAAAGACTTTGGGACAGAAAGTTTTATTTCCACTCTGAGCCTGCCTCTTCTCTTCCCTTTGACCACTACTTCTTATTTAACCCTGTTTCTGAAACAATCTTGAGATAGCCTTTCTCTTTTTCCAGACTTTCTTAGTATTCACACTTGAGCAGACATCTGGCAGGGAGGTTTTTGTAGGATCTTGAATAGCCATTTAAAATATGGATTATGGTGTATTTTCTTTTCCCTGGTGGCAGATCTTTTCAGGAGGATAGGAGTTTGCAAAGTCCTTAGCTTCCTTCCCTAGGCAAAGATAGCCAGCGTGGTCCAATTTCCTTACCACCTCTCCCACCCCTCAACCACTGGTACGGTTTATTTAATTTAGTCACAGAAATTTTTAATATAAAGAGATACTCTGATTCTGTTCTAAGGCTTCTCGGTATACTGCAGTTTTTACTTTTTACTTCAAAAAGATCTGAAATGCCCCTGACCCAGGGGCAGTGGTTCCCCAAAGTGGCAAAGGATCTCTATTGTCTGGGAGGGTTTTTTAAACAATAGATCCCAGGGCCCCACCCAGGCCTACTGAATGAGTCTCTTTATCGGCATTTAGCTATTTACCAAGTACTTTATCAGTGATGTAATATGTACTTTGTATATTGGCTACTTAATAAGTGGCTTATGAATTTATCTGGAGCCTTTTGAGAGGACAAAGGTTTTTTTTTTAAAAAAAAAACACTTGGTGCCCTACATTCAATGTGGCGTTGTAGAGTGAATCTGTTTTTTTCCTGCGATAATTTAAGAATGAATAGTGAAAAGCATTCTCTAAATACATTCAGAAATGGCCCATTTGAAATGGACTGGCCCCCCTGCAGAGTGCCAAATGGGATCTACTAAATTGCAGACAAATGTTTTAATTCAGGGCGTTAAAAAAGGAAGTAATTTAAAAATTACATTTATGGTAAATGGGTTGAAAATTGACATAAAAACACTTTCTTTGAGTTAAAAGTAGATTCTTTTTATTAATTTGTTTTTAAACTCAGCATCTTTTAAAGACTTGATTATTAAAAAACACAATCCTGAAATATACGTTTGGCAGTCCTTGGACAGGTGGTGACCATCATTTTGCATATAGACTGAATATAGAAACAACACATACTTTGCCTGAAAACTGTAGTGTGCTCATATTTACTGCCCTCATAGAGTTCTTCTAATCTAGTCTTCTAGTTTTACAGATGGAGAAGCTGAGACCCAGTGAGAAGTGAGTTGATCCAAATGTATTAATCAAGACTTTCTAAAGGCACTTAATAGTTACCTAAACTAGTTGAAATACAAAAGGGAAAATGTTAAAAAGATATGGTAGGGGGTCTCTCATGGAACCTGGGTTCCGGAGTGCTAGTGACACTTGGGAAATGTCTGAGATTAGGAACAAGAAGCCTCTTGGGAGTCTCTGTCTCTCTTGTATCTCTGCTTCTTTGTGCTCCTGCTTTGGTCTTCTCTTTCTTTCTGCAGGTAGACTTTCTCTGTTCATTCATTCATGTGTCTCACCATAGACTTATACCAAATTCCACTTTTCCAAGAGAGAGAATCTGATTGGCCCAAGCTTGAGTCAGATGTCCTTACTGGTATCATCAACTCTGGCAAGGATGGGGGTGGGGATATTATTTGATCAAACGTGACTGGTAGGGGAAGGGGAAGGGCCAGAGGAAGAATCATGGAGTTGGGCAGACATCTCAAAGCTTTCTATTCTAGGAGTGCATGAAGGCATTGTAGTATTCCAGGAGAAAAAGGAGGAGGATCTGAAATAAGGCAATGGCAGTGAATATGGGAAGAAATAAGCAGATTTGAGAGAGAGAGAGAAAATTCAATAAGCTCTGGTAATTACTTGGATGTTGAGAGGGAGTTGTTGAAGATAGGAAATGGGGTAGATGGTGGTCACATCCACAGTAATAGGAAACACAGGAAAGGATATTGGGGAGGTATGCAGGGCACACATGGGGCTTAATTTCAGTTTTAAACGTGTTGAATTTGGCGTGCCTGTGAAAATTACAAGTGGGAATGTCTGTCAGGTTAATTGAGAAAGTCAAATATATGGGTCTGGACCTCTGAGGAGAGTTGTCAATATTATGAATGTAATTAAAGGATGCTTAAATGCTTAATGGGTGAACTCGCCCAGAGAACATTTATAGAGCCAATAGAGACGATCAGGACTGAACCGTGAAGAAACACTCACATTTAAAGAACAGGAAAAGGATGAGGAACTCTAAAGAAGATCAAGAAGTGGACAGAGGGAGAAAAACTGAGCATGTAATATCCTTTCCTTTGGAAGCCAAAAGGGGAAGAGTTCTTTTTTTTGAGGAAGATTAGTCCTGAGCTAACATCTACTGCCAATCCTCCTATTTTTGCCTAGCAAGACCGGCCCTGAGCTAACATCTGTGCCCATCTTCCTCTACTTTTTTTTCAATATTTGGGACGCCTGCCACAGCATGGTTTGACAAGCGGTACATAGGTCGGCACCCAGGATCCGAACCAGTGAACCCCGGGGCGCTGAAGTGGAACATGCGAACTTAACTGCCTTCTTGATTCGAGAGTGTCACCATGAAAAGTGCTGCATGGCTGTCATGTGAGACAGCATCTGAAAAGTAGTGTACTGGGTTGAGCCACAGAGAGGGTCTTGGAGAGGGCAGACACCAGATTATAAGAGGTTTCTGAATGACTGGGAGGTAGAGTGTGGAGAGAGAGAAGAGTATAAGCAATTAAAAATGTCTGGTTGTGAAAGAGGGGAAAGGGATGGTTAGCTGATTGGATCAAGAAAGGGATGAAGAGATTTATTTTTTTCCTCTTTTTTCTTTTTACAACCAGAGAGACTTGGAGCATGTTTAAATACTGGTGGGAGAGAGTCAGTAGAGAGGAGCAATTGAAATACAAGAGAGGAGGGATAATTTCTAGAGTGAAGTCCTTAGCGGGGAGTATGGGCTCCAGAGACAGGAGGAGGGATGGAGGCAAGGAGGGGGCTGACATAGGGAACTTAGAAGAGGGAGGGGTGTGAAAGTTGAGGGACACTGGGTGCATTCAGGACCTTTCAGGACTTGAGAAGTGTTGGTAGGCTGGGGTGGTGGAAAGGGAGGAGTTGAGGCCCCTTTCAGTGTGGGTGGAGATTTTTTAAACCATGCTTTTGACCCTGAGAATGATTTTAGAAGCAAAGGTGGGTAGCTGTGATGTATAGGTCAGTGGGAGTTGTGGGGAAGGTGGTGCTCCCAGGAACAGGATCTCATTGCGTTTGAACTCTTGTCTGAGCCAGGTTGTCAGTGTGCTCAGCAGCGGACTCTCAGGTTTCCTTAGGATTGAATCACTAATTGCATTGAAGCAGCGTCAGCATCTCTATATTCAGCATTCAGAGAAAAGCCTAATGGCATTTTTCTGTTCAAAATTTCACTGAAAACAGTTCCTACTCCCCCATCTACTAGCATAGTCCTGTTGGGATGTGTCTATGGTCTGATTTTGTCTAATGCTAACCATTTTTCACTTCATCCAAAACCCTTTCTTACTGCTTGAAGGCTGAGAGGTAAGGCTGTGTTCCCTTTTACAGCCCTGGGAGTGGGAAGCGAGTGCAATGAGTTCCATTCCTTCCTCCTCCCCAATACAAGCCTTCTCCAACTGAGACCATATTGCCTGGGAGCCTGAATTCCCCAAGGTGCCTTAGTGAAGATGAAGGTGAAAGAGATACTCAAAGATTGTGAAAAGAATCCCAATTTAAGGATAAGAATACCCTCTCTACCATCCTCACTGCCTCCCCTACCTAAAATGCCAGCCCCCATTGAAATGTGCTGCCCCGTGGTCTGGGTCACTTATGCCTCCTGTAGAAATAAATGTGGTAGGGATAAGGAAAGGTGTCTTGCCAATACCTGGCCTCCATTCTGGCACAGTGTAGATTGTACTCTGCTTCCTGCTGTTAGGGTGAATACAAAGGGCAAGAGAAGGGGGGTTAGGGCCAGGAAAGAAGGATTGTAACTCAAGCTTTGTAGCTGAAATCCCTCCCACAGTCTGTTTCTGCAGGCAGGGAAATAATCTCTTCCACCGTGCTGGAAGGTAGAAGATGTGCTGAAAACCAACGCACCCCTAGTTACTTGGCACTCTCCCATATTGTCACTCAGCTCTCCTTGGGCTAAGGGCTGGGGGTTTTTACCTAGAACAGAACCCGATAGGAGGAGGATTAGGGCACCATTTCTCCCTCATAGTGGGGGAGTAAATTCTACAGAGCAGCCTGATTCGCCGGACAGCACAGTGGTCGGAGGTCAGATCATGGAAAGTTCAGTGAATTCATTGCTTTGCTGTGTCTCACTTTCCTTACTGGTGAAATGGGACTTGAGTCTCTGAATGGATGAGGGGTAATTTGGTGAGAAAATCACAGTAGGGATATGCTGGAGGCGGCTTTGGAAGCAAGTTTTGTAGGTGGGCTTTAGGAAATGAGCCTCTTAGGCATAGATCCAGGGCACTGGGCGTGTGCCCAGGTTATGGGGTTCTGCTGCTTACTGAGTGAACCTGTGGTTCCCCATCAGATAGACGGGTATAATAATACTTGCCTCACAGGATTGTCATGAGGATGCAATTAGATGATGCATGTGAACGTGCTTGGCGCAGAGCTGAATCTCAATAGTGCTATTTTTGGATGTGTCCTAAACAGATGTGCTGTAAAGTAGCTGGAAGATGTGATGGTCTGATGGAGAATAGGCCACGTGGCTTTAAAGCCATGGAACATTATATTTTGTGTATGTTTCTTTCTCCTTATATTCAGAGCAGTTTTTCAGACTGCTGTCCAGGGTGGTGATACTTCTGCGATCATTGCCTTAGCTCTTGAGAGCCAGAGGCCATTGTTTTCTAGGCATATGTGCCTGTGGACCCAAGTCTTGATTAACTTCTCATAAGCATGGTTAATTGGACTAATTATTATAAGTCACTGTCCTTCACTTGCTTTTTGAATGTTTATTTGTGCATCATGTGTTTATACTGCCATTAAGCTGAAGCATAATTGTTAACATACAAACATTTTTAAATAGTATTCTCTTAAGGACTAATGATCCTTTTATGGTTGGTGGGGATGTTAGTCATTGTATGTTGTATATTTTCTGAATGGAAAGGATTTTTCTATTTTAATCCCAGAAAGTCACTGGAGAGAGAGACTGGAATAGAGTTGTGGTCTTAGGGAACCTAGGAGAGGGCATGGGGCTCCCTAGAACAGATTACTCCCCTTTCAAGGTCATCATCATTCTTCTTTTGTTCCTGCTTAGTTCTGCTGTCAGACCAGACAGGCACTGGTCCATCTGAATGCTCTGACCACAATGGAGGGCTGGAAAAATTTTCCAGGAAATTAGCCAGTCAGGATTACAGTAAGCATAGAAACAAATTAATGCAAAAAAATCTACGATGAACAAAATATCAGCATTTTAAATAAACACCGGATCAGTAACAGTGCTGTGTTGTTCCCAGCCATACGGGAGCCTGAGGGAAAATGAAAAATCGATACTGATCCTGTCTTTATTTAAAAATTTGAAATTTGTTCTTTGTGGATTTTTTGCATTTATTTTCATTTAACAAATACATTAAAATATTATTTATCTCCATTACTGAGTTTTTTGGCTCTCCTTAAATTGTGTGTCCAGGCAAGTGCCTCACTCTGCTAACCCTAGTCCTGGCTCTGGTTTTACACCAAAGGCAGAGGAAGTTTTCTCCAACGGTAATTCAGTGCATTGGTTGGTGCTGGTGTGCTCCTGGTCCTTTTTAACACACCTCCCCAGGTCTGTAGGTTTTTCTTTAAAAGCAAACAACTAAAAGAGTTTATTTTATAATTTAAAAAAGATTAATATATGGATATTTATAGAAAATTTGGAAAATAGAGAAAAGGATAAGGAAGAAAGTAATCATCTATAATCCCGTCATCCACAGGTAACTGAGTCAGAGGAATTTTTTTTTTTAATTGATTTTTTTTTTTTTAAAGATTTTATTTTTTCCTTTTTCTCCCCAAAGCCCCCAGGTACATAGTTGTATATTCTCCGTTGTGGGTCCTCCTAGTTGTGGTATGTGGGACGCTGCCTCAGTGTGGTTTGATGAGCAGTGCCATGTCCGCGCCCAGGATTTGAACCAACGAAACACTGGGCTGCCTGCAGCGGAGCGCGCAAACTTAACCACTAGGCCACTGGGCCAGCCCCGAGTCAGAGGAATTTTTTTGCATATTTCAGTCACAGCATTTTGTTGTATTTCCTTCTAGTCTTTTTGCTACACATATGCATTTTTACATAGCTGTGTTCTTAATAAACTCAGAGCTTTTTATCTTGTTCTTTTTATTTAAGGTATTTTGTGTGTTTTAACATACTGAAATCTAATATTTTAATGGCTATCTAATGTTCTTTTGTATGAACAAACTTTAATTTTTTAAAACCAAATCTTCTCTCATTGGATATTTAAGTAATTTCCATTTTTCATGCTTATAATTTTTTTGTCTTGAGCATTTTTGTACACATTTTGTGAATATTTCAGATTATTTCCTTAAGATAGATTCCCAGAAGTGAAATTTTTGAGTCAAAAGATCTATTGGGCTTTTTATACTTATTTCCATGTTGCTTTCCAGGCACATGCCAGCTGACATTCCTCCCAGAAGGTCTGATTGCCTGACTCAGACTTCTTGCTGATACAACTCAGAGAATGCTCAGCCCTCGTTCCTTTCCCTCTCCTTAACATGGCACTGGATACTTGGGTAGAATCGTCCTCCTCTTACTTCCAGGTTGGATGGGATCCTTTGTTCTTCTTCACATCTACTTCCCCTCCTTGTTTGTCATAAGCCTCCTAGAACCCTGTGACATCTTCATTTCTCCTGGTGCCCTGTCCTGGCTCCTTGAGTGAGTGAGCCCTTTCCTAATTAAGCTTCAGATATTTTTTCCTAGGCTTCTGGCTGCTCTGCACTGACCCTGTTAGCCTCTTTCTTCAACCCTTTATTGAGGACCCCAAGACTCTAGTTATTGGGAAACCCACCTTTCTCTGTTCTGTTTGGTTGGTACTCTTTTATTATCCATCTCGTTGATGAGTTTATATTCATTTCGTATCTAGGCTGTTAATGCTTGGATTCTGCTTCTGAGAAGCTTGGTTTCTTTACGTTTGTTTGGCGCCTGAGTCAAGTCTGATCTCAGCTGTGCCCAAGAGGGCTTGGGAGTAGGCCGTCCCTGGAGCTTTGCTGCATTACAGTAGTTCCCACTGAGAGCCAGAAACTGACTCCACAATTCCATTTCTCTTCCTGTTTCCTACCCTCTACTCCCTTTGGAGTCGCCCACTGAGTTTCTGTCCCCCTACCCCGAGGAATGTGTTGACCTCTCAGGCCTTCTGTGGAACCGTGTGGAAGGACAACACAGATGCCAGTGCCTGAGCAGATTTCTCTTCTGTGCAGCCAGCAGGTTCACATAAGCTGGGACTAGAGTGAGGCACTCCACTTCAAGGGCAGAATTTAGGGGCACCCAAAAACTCAGTAATCAACCTAAATAATATTTTTATGCAATATTTAAAAAATAAAAATGAATGCAAGAAGCCATGATAAACAAAATATCAGAATTTAAAGTAAAGGCAGGATCAGTTTAACAGTGTGTGCCCAGCCATACTGCAGCCTGAGTCAAAAGGAAAAATCAGTAATACTGACTTTGTCCGTTGTGCTTATGGCAAGTGTCTCACTCCGCTTGCCGTAGTCCTGACCTTGGTTTTACACCAAAGGCAGAGGAAGTTTTTCCCAATTGTAATTTAGTGCATTGGTCAGTGCTGGTGTGCTTCTGGTCCTTTTCGAGACTTACCTTCTTAACAGGGCTCCCTAGGTCTATGTCTGAGCTCTTTTTTCACTTGATCTGAAAAGCTCCACTCTGGACGTTTCCTCCCATTTGAGGGCTAAATCCTCTTCTTTGTGATTGCTCTCTGATAACTCCAGGTAAAAACCATCTTCCTGGCATTCCCCGGGTAATGAATGCTCTAAGTGCTGGGGATCTTGTGTCCCTACTCCCTAACCCTGATCTGTGAGCCCAAGAAAGGTTACAGTGCCGACCACGTCCCCTGTTCAAGTTCCCTGTGACTTTTCTTTCTAAAATAAATTTTTGACCACTTTCTTCCATACGTCTTTGTAGATTAGTGCAGGTTCTATTTTAATGTAAATCTAGTCCTTAACTTAAAGATTTTCACTCTTCAAGTGTGGTTTTTAATACTCTGTTTTAACTCTCTGTTCTGGATACTTTCTGTTAAAGGAGCCCGTAATGGTTAAAATTATTAAAACTTAGACGGTATCAGAGTTCATACATTCTATAAACATAATTGCTGCAAGGTATATTAGGGTCATTAGGTGCAAGGAACAGAAATTTAATTCAAATTAGATTAAGTAAAATGGAATTTATTGGATAAACACAGGGGAACCTTCCGGAACCCAATGGTAGGAAAAGAAGCTGGATTTTGTGAGTATTGGAAAGTTATCAGTTGGCTCTTCTGTCTGTCTCTCTCCCCTAGAGCCTCAGTCTCAGACGCAGCTTCTTCCAAGCTTCTGCTCCGTTATTTCGCCTTTTTTGCAGAACACTCTTCTTATTTGTGAGCATGCATGTGACTGACAGTAGCCACCAGACTAGTCTACGTGGTTGTACAGCACCATCTGATTACAGTACCTGAGACTGTCACTCAGATTCTTGAGGGAGAATGTGCTCCAGCTGCCCACTCCTGGTCCAGTTAGCTGTGGCTTGGAGAAGGGGGTCACTTGATATAACATATCTAATTATTTCAGCAAGGGGTGAAGGGTATGGTAAGCTAGACCATTGTGCTTCCTGCAAGGAATAAAAATAAAGTAAAATTGGGGCCCATGGCACAGTGGTTAAGTTCATGCTGTCCTCTTTGGCCGCCTGGGGGTTGCAGGTTCAGATTTCATCAAGTCATGCTGTGGTGGTGTCCCATGTACAAAGTAGAGGAAGATGGGCACAGATGTTACCTCAGGATCTTCCTCCAGCAAAAAGAACAAGATTGGCAATAGATGTTAGCTCAGGGCCAGTCTTCCTCCCAAAAAATAAATAAATAAAAAATAAAGTAAAATCTTTGCCTTCTGAGAGAATAGAGTCCTAGTGAGAAAGACTGGTATGCAGACAAATGGGATATAATCAGGGTAAGAAAGTAATGTGAGGATGGGCATTCTGTTAAGTGAGAGTTCTCACAGGAGTCCTGGTTGGAGCTACACTGGGATTTACAGCTACAAGTTAGTGCTCAGAGAGGAGACAGGCATTCCAGACAGAGAATTCAAGCAAAAAGCAGTGAGGCATCAGAGGATGCTGCCCAGACACTCAGTTCAGTGTGGGCTCTAGATTATGGTGGGCCTTGTATGCTGCATTAAGGTTGGGATTTTATCTTGTAGGTCGTTGAGAGCTAGAGGAGAATTATAAGCAAGAAACAACATTATTTTGATTTGCTATTAATTTATGAAACATCTATTAATCATCTACCATGTACCAAGCACTGTGGTAGCCCTGAGGATTCCAAGAGAAATAAGCTTTTTCCTATTTTCATTTTCTTTGGTGACTCATTTTTCAAGTGCCCCATCTAGAGGACAATGTAGAATGTTGTCCTTATGGTGTCACAGTATTCAAAGTTCTTAAAGTAGCGTTTAACGATAACATTAAAGTATCATAAAGTATACAGAGTATATGTAGTATGCTGTATGTAAAAAAATACTTTATAAAGTATCACATAGTATATCATAAAGTGTTTTGTTACTTATGATAACATAAGTAGCATTTCTACCTGAGGCAGAAAAGAGTGGCTCCCTCTTTTCCTTAGCCTATCTAGTGAAGAGATTAATGTATCACAGAGAATCACAGTATCTCATGATAAGTGCAACAGTAGAGGTACTGGCCAAATGTATGGTAACAGGAAAGCCTGGGGGTGATTGTCAGGGACAGGGAAAACTTCACAGAAGAGGTGTTATTTTAAAATCTTAAACTCCTTTTATCCAGGAGAAGATTGGGATAGGATATTCCAGGGAGTGGTAATAGCATGTGGCTGGGAGGAAAGCAGCGAAAAGGTTGAAGTTCTGAAAGCTTGGTGGTAGAGGAGAGCGAACTGAGAGCTGGAGCTGGGCGAGGACAGGGCAGCATTCGCATTGTAAAGGGTCTGGAACTGTCATACGTTGTTGGTGGGAGTATAAAACGATACAACCACTTTGGAAAAAGGTCTGGAAGTTTCTTGTAAAATTAAATCTCCCCAGTGGCGCTGCACTTCTACTCTGAGGTATTAGGTATTTACGAAGACAAGTAAAAACATGACACAAGAAGACTTGTACAAGAATGCATGTAGAGCTGTCTTCATAATAGCTACAGATTTGAAATAACCCAAATATCTGTAAGAGAAAGGATAAACAGGTTTATTCAAATAATGAAATACTAGTCAACAATAAAATTCACAAACCACCTCATACACTCAACAATATAAATTATTACGATGAGTAAAAGATCCTTACACAAAAAAGCACAGACCATGAGATTCCTTTTATATGAAGTTCTAAAGCTGGCAAAATTAGTAATAGATGAAAAAATCAGAACAGTGGTTGCCTCCAGGTGGGATATGAGGGTGGGCTTGTCTGGAAAGGGGCATTAGGGAACTTTCTGTGTGATGGAAAGGTTTTATATCTTGATAGAAGTTTGGATTACGTGAGTATATGCATTTATCAAAACTCATGCAATAATACACTTAAGATTTGTACACTTCACTGTAAATAAATTATATTTCTACCCCTATGCCCACCCGCTAGAAGAACCATGAACTCTGAACACTAGTTAAGGAGAGGCATGCTGAAGTGTTTAGGGTGAAGTGCACTGAGGTCTGCACCTTACTTGGAAATGCATAAAAAATGAGATGAGTTGATATTTGCGTAATGGATGATAAATATGTGATAAAACAAATATAGCAAAATGTTAACAACTGTAGACCCTAGGTGGTAAGTTTATGGATGTTTGCAGTGTGATCTTTTCAGCCTTACTATGTGTTTAAAATTTTTCATAATAAAATGGGATAAAATATAAAGATTCTTATGTTCTGTGTTAAGAAATTTGGACTTCATTCTGCCTTTGGAGAACTAATGAATACTTTTAAGAGGAGTTATTAGATATGTGTTTTAGAAGAGAAAGAGATCTGAGGCACAGAAAGCTTAGGACTCTATTTTTGTTCTCTGGTAAGAAAAGAGGAGAGTGTGAAGGAGCATCAAGATGGAGCAGAAGGGATGAAGTCTGGAGAGGTTTAGGGGATAGAATTGTTAACTCTGAAAAGTCAGCTTGGGTGATGGCAGGAGTTGGGGTGGGGAGGAGGCTGTGAACTGGTGCACAAGTCCTGCGTGAGGGGCTAGTGGATGATGGTGAGGGTAGTGCGGTCGGACATCCTGAACCTCAGCGGAAAGGCTTTAGCATAAAGTTAAATTGGAATGCTCTGGAATTAACAGTTGGGAGCTGAGAAAATGTCATCCTGCTTTCCAGGATGAGAGTTCATCTCCTCTCAGAACTGGGAGGGTTGAGGCAGATTAGGATGACCTGCAAAAAGCAGTTGTGTCTGGAGATCAGCTCTAGTGAAACGTAAAGAGTTGAAAACTTTTATATTAGGTACCATCGATGTCAGTGTGTATCCCAGTAGAGCAGAAGACATGGCTTAACCTGGCTGCTGAGCTCAAATAACCACACTAGAAAATGCTCTTTCTGGAACAGTTCTAGTTAACCTGATCTTACTACTGAAGCAGTAAATGCTTACTGTAGAAAACGAAGTAAGCTTTGAAGCATGAAGTTAAAGTGGAATGCTTTGGAATTAACAGTTGGGAACTGAGAGAATGTCAGCCAAACTTCGGCTTTGCTGAAACCCTACTTGTGCTCTGGAGAATGTGGATCAGTCGCCCACCTCAAGTCTTGGTGGAAATGATTAGAGCCAGAGCTTGGGTGTCTGCGCTGCGGGGCTGACAAATCTAGGCACGGATGCCGCTCTATCTGGCTGACCTCAGCCACTTGATTTGTTCGCACACCACTTATGAGAAGATAGCTGGCACCAGTGGCTTGAGGGGTGAGCACAATTCATGCCCGAGAGGGCTGCCACTCCTTCAGGTGAGGGACAATGCAGGATTGACTGTGGGGATGCTTGATTTCTGTTCCTTCTAAACTGAAGAAGGTTTTCATTTCCAGCTCAAGTGTTATTTTTAAGAGAAGGGATCGTGTACAGAACAAGTGTCACTCGTGACGGTAACAGGGATTTCTCTAAAGCTCTCCATAAAGCTCTGCCTGGAGCATATTGCCCCAGGAAGTTGTCCAGTCAGCTGTAGTCTCACTCCACTCTCGGTCATGCCAGGCTGTGTGCTCAGGCTTTTTCTCAGGAGGGGTAGACTACTTTATCACTGAGAGGGTGTTCTCTCAAAGTATGATCCTTCTATCCCAAACTAGAGTCTAACCTTCTGAAAGGCGGGGGACTGGGTAGTGCTTTTTGTTGTTTTGTTTTGCGGGGGGTGGGGGGCCGGTATTTTTTATGGTAGCAGGCAAACACTTTGTGTAATGAACACTTGAGTACCGTTTATGTGGTGGGCAATGTGCTGGGTGACAGAGGGCTTAGTGAGTCAGTCATTGTGCCTGACCTTGTGCAGTTTACAGGGTTCAGGGGAAGAAGGCATCAAACCAGGAATTACCCACCTAAATGTTTAGTTATGTGTCCTGAAGGAAAAATAGAGGGTACATGCATAACAAGGAACTTGACCTAAACAGAAGAAGGGCTGGGGGCCAGGGGCAGTCAGGGAGGGCTCACCCATGGAGGTAACAATCATCCTGAAAACTGAAGAATGACCAGTAGGAGCTGGTGAGGAATGAGGTGAAGAGGGCAAAGGGAGAAGCGGGCACAGAAATCCTTAGGTTGGGTGGAGTGTAAGCAACATTGAGGAGCAAAGAAGGCGATTATGGCTGGAACAGAGTGAGCAGCGAAAGGCCATGGTGTATGAATGAGGCTGGAGAAAAGAGAGATCTCATTGCATCACATAGGGCCTTGCAAGCCATGGTCAGCATTCAGAGTTTTGTTCTAAGAAAGGTGAGAAGCTACTGAGGAGTTTCAAACAGGTGAATAATATTCAATTTCTGTTTTAAAAGATCACCCTAGCGGTAGTATAGAGAACAGAAAATGGCTCAGCCTGACCTGGGGAAGCTGCTCAGTGGATTTCAATGAACAAAGAACATGGCCCTATGTCTCATCACTTCTCTCTACATCTACCAAATAGCTAATCCTAGGGTAATAGTACAGTGAAGGTGGTCAGGGTAGCTCTGGGAAAGGCCCTCTTGCAGTCAGCCGTAGCTGTTGACAGCCCCAGGCCCAAGGTGCTTTGATTGTGTATTTAGTAATTCACAAACCTGTGGTGTCTGTGAGCCACCTTGATGTCTTAAACTCTAACCTCTTGTTCCAAGCAGGCAGGTGCCTTCCTTGGAAATGTCTTCTGTTTTTTTTGAAGACTCTTAGCAAGCCCGTAAAGAGGACTCCCTGAAGTGGAGATGCTCCCTAATTGTTACAGACCTAGAAAGGAAGAAGCGATTGCCAGCCACCTCATGTTCAGCCTAGGCTGTGGCCTTGATTGGGTTCTGTTGATGTTTGTCTACCACTGCCAGGGTTTGCCAGCCTCTGACTTCGTGCCCACAGCTCCCAATGGGGAGAGAGGAAATTGAATACCTCAAGTCACCCCCCATCTGGGTGTTCTTTCTCCCTGGGAAAAGGACTGCTTTGACATGTTCCCCAGAAGGAGCTGGCACATGGTGATTTTTAATTTGAGGCAAGTGAGGAGAGATTGATGTTAAAAAAACAGACCCCAAGTCCCCACTGAAATCAGTGTTGACAAATGCTTCAGATTGACCTTTTTTCCTGTGAAATCTTTGCTGTACTCCTTGCCATCTGTTCCAGAGTTTTGAAAATTTTTGTTCCTTCTGAAACTTTTGGCAAAGTTGTCTTCATTGTGAATAAATTGTAGATGGGTGTCTGTCAGCCTCTTGGTCGTCACGGGAGTGACAAACACTGCAGACTGTGCACCAGGTTCTCACTGTAAGGAGGACTCTCTCCCTCCCAGTCAGCTGGAAAGGCAGAGCTTTGGTCAGCCTCCCTTGCCTTTCACTGTGTCTTTTCTCTTACCTTCCCTGGTAATGGAGGTGTTCCTGCATGGTCTGCTTCTGAAGGAAGGGGACGGCAGCATGAGAGAGTGGACCAAGGTGAGGGCCAGGACTTGGCACACCTGGATTCTAGCCCTGGTCCTGTCACCAAGTGGCAGTACTAGGGAGACTACTTAGGCTTTTCTCTGTTCCTCAGTTTCCCAGCCAGTCAGAGGGAAATAGCAATACATGCCCCGCTTAATTCACAAGGCTCTCCTAAAGATTGAAGCAGGTCTGTCTAGTACAGTCCTCGCCTAGAAAGAGGTTTTCCTTAACTTGCACAGAGTTTAAGAGACTTTTTAAAAAGTTTATTGCCTGGATTTAAAAATCAGGAGATTTCACCTAAAAATCCAGCTTCTCTTGGAAATCAAAAAACTTGGCAACTCTCAGCCCACATTGCTTCATGCCAACAATTGGCTGAGTTGAGGAGAGGCTCCCCACGAGCTGCGGCATGCGCTCTCCGCTTTGCCCAGTCCCTGCCCTTCCCCGTGATCTCCCTGACAGTGAGTCTGTCTCATGGGACTCCCTCTATATGTTTTGTTATACTCGGACTGTTTCCCTCCTTTAGATGATCTGTCTGGCCCTGAAGGCATGTGGGTTTTCGCTCTTGATCTCGAAAAGATATTTCAAATTTAGAACTTTATGATAAGTCAAGTATCATACAGATACAAAGGATTTGGGGGTGGGAGTGGGGGTAGGGAGAGAGGGAACCACCTGTATTCATCACATACCTCCTCTGTGCTAAGTGCTTTGCTTATCATGTAATCCTCCCCAAAGCTGTGAGGTGGATCTCAGCCATCCTTGACAGGTAAGAGGACAGGGCCTCGGGCAGGTTGTGGCTTGTCTGAGCCACAGACTCTAAGGGAATACTGCACGGTGAGTGTAAAGTGGATGTGGTGGCACAGCGCCCCTCCCCAGGAGCTGCCTGTACACATTTCTATCTGCAGGAGGCATGTAGTAAGGGCATGACTTGCAGTAGCGTAGTCCTCTATTCTTTATAAAATACTTTTACATACAGCTGCAGAATGTTCTTTGGGTACTTTTTCCTTCTTCTTTAAAGCAGAGTTGTCCCCCTTTTTTTTTCTAGCATCTTTTTCAGAATTAATCTTAAACAGATAACAGGAAGCTGTGTGCAGAGCCCTACCCTTAAGTGGAGTCGTTTTTTCCTTATGGGGCCACTGAAGTACCTTCAGTAATCCTAGAGCTCTGAGGAGCCCGGTTTAAAAACCACTATTTTTGTCTTAATTTCTGCAGTTGAGGAAATGGAGGCCAAAGGGGTCCAGTACCTTGTCCGGTGTTGCCTTTCTTTTACATCTCACAGATGAATTCTCAGATAAATTTAACTGGATTCTCCATCTTATTCTTTAGAAAACACTCAGTATGCTATTTATTTTATGCTTGTTTTTCTTTCTCATGTATTTCAAAGAGAAACTGCATTAAGTAAACAGCATTCATTGGGTTAAACCTTATTTTAAAGGAGAAACGAAGAGTTTGTAGGGTAGAAAAGTGGAAGACAGGAGCAGAATATGGGTCTGGATGAGGTTTTCCTCATTTTAGAATCCTCTGACTCCTTTGGTTTGTGTCTCCTTTCATCTCAGACAGGTGGAAGCCATTCCTAAAGGTGTAGATGGGACTGATGTTAGGAAATGAAGTTTCCTTTCACTGCAGGAAATAAGCAGGCACAGATTTTAGTGCCTAGAATCCAGCCCCGATTTTAAAATATCCACCAAAACCTCTTTGGCAGCAAATCCAGAAACCCTGTCTCAGCACCATGTTGGGCTTCTTTGTCTCATAGTCCTGGGTCTAATCATTCTCATTGTCTGCCCAGCTGTTTCCCATCTCTGTGCATATCACTACTCAGATAATCAGTTTGGTGTTTTTCTCCTCTTCCTGCTCACCTTACCTCCCCCATCCCTCACTTTTCCTTGCTAAGTGGAAGTCACTGGTGTCTTGATTCATTCAGAACAGCCCCTGGAGCCTGCATTTAGCGCGATTCAGTACTTGAGACAAAACCAGGGAAGATACTACACTTAGTTCTTCAAAAGCCCCATTGCTGTTCTTGAAAATCATGATTAAGAGGAGGTTTTGTTTAAAAAGTTTTAGTTGTGATAATGGTGTTGAGACCATGATCTTTTTTTTTTTTTTAATAAAGATTGGCCATCTTTATTAAACATCTGTTGCCAGTCTTCTTTCTTTTTTCTTCTTCTTCTTCTCCCCAAAGCCCCTTGCCTCGGTCCATAGTTGTATATTCTAGATATCAGTGCCTCTGCTTGATCTTTTGTTGATGTCAGAGTTGAAAGAGATTTTCGAGATTATATAATCTCCCTCTGTGTATTACAAATTCTCACTTGTCTTCTTCTTCTTGGAGAGAACTAGGCACTTCTGTCATCTTTGTTTGAGAGGTAGAAGTCCAAGTTATCTCAGTAATTTCTTGGTGACTCTATGATCCTAGGCTTATGAAAGCCTTTTATCAGGAAATTGGTGGGAAGCAGTTAATCCTAGGAGTTTAAATGATGAAGGATCTGTAGGGAAATGCAAATTAAAACCATGATGAAATATCACTACACACTCATTAGAATGACTAAAATAAAAAGACCGATAATACCAAATGTTGGTGAGGGTGTGGAACAACTCTCTTGTGTGGCTGCTGGGAGTGTGAAATGGTACAACCACTGTGGAGAACTATTTAGCAGTCTCTTATAAACCTGAATATACACGTACCATTGATCCAGCAATTTCATCCCTAGGTATTTACTTAAGAGAAATAAATACCTGTATCCACAACAAAAGGACTTCCATGTGAACATGTTGTTTATATTAAAAGCCAAAAGCTAGAAACATTTGAATAAATGTCTTTCAACAGATGATTGGGTAAACTAATTGTGGAATATCTATACAATGGAATACTAGTTTGCAGTTTTCAAAAAACCAAACTAATGATACATATAACAATGAGGATGAATCTCAGAAATATTATGCTGGAGGAAAGAAGCTAGACACAAGAGTACGTACTGTATGATTCTATTTATTCTGGAGCAAGCAGTACTCATCTATAGGGTAGAAAGCAAGTCAGTAGTTATATGGGGTGGTGTGGGAGGGAGGGGAGATGCCTACAGAGAGGGAGGAGGAACTGTTTGAAGTGATGGATTGATTGTGGTGATGGTTACAAGAGTGTATATAGTCATGTGTCACTTAATGATGGGGATGTGTTCTGAGAAATGCATCATTAGGCAATTTCATTTTTATGCAAACATCATAAGGTGTATTTACAGAAACCTAGATGGTATAGCCTACTATATACCTAAGCTCTATGGTAATAATCTTAATGGACCACCGTCATACATGTGACTCGTTGTTAACCGAAACATCGTTATACAGTGCATGACAGTACAGTTGTGAAAATGCATTAAACTTTACACTTAAAAGAGTGCATTGTATTATATATAACGTTGATTTAAAAAGAAAGAGTTAAAAAGATGAGGGATCTAGTCTGAGCTCTAGCACTAACTATGTGTGTGTGTTCTTGTGAAAGGAGCTTAATCTTTCTACATCTTTTGCCTATTGAGCAAATGGGGACAATAGGTAGCTCATCTACCTCATTTTGTTATTGTGAAAATGTAAATGAAATAGTTTATTTTGAAATGTCTTTAAGAAAGTATAAGGTCATACACAAATGCTTGGGAATGGGGGTGGGGGAATGTTCCATAAACTCCTCTTCAGGGAAGAAACGCGAGAACTGTAATAACCCATGTGTGAGCTAATATATATATTTTTGGATTTTATTTGCGTGTCATCTTTTAACTTGTGTAACTCCGGCTGTGTCACTTCGCCTCCCTGCCCATCAGTAAAATGATGTGGTTAGACTAGATCTGAGGTAGAAAACTGTAGGCTCAGAGACTCTCTAAAGCCTTTCAGATGTGTTTTCTTTAGCCTCTACAGTGTTGGCCTGTCTAACGTTAATTTAAAGTGTGACTTGTTGCCAGTGTTTAAATCTGGAAATTTCACATAAAGTTTTAGGTTTCCAGCTTATTTTTGGAAATTAGCAGATCTGATAAAATTGGGTCCATAATCCTACATGGCAGCAATTACCTGGAGTTGTGTAGTAGCTGTTCCTTTCCATGGCCATATGCTTGAGTTTCCCACAGTCTCCACCACTCTCTGTAGCCTTTTCTATTCTCCGTGGTAACATTAGAGGAAAGTTAATTCGTTTTTGAGTGCCTGTGATGTGTAGGCACTATTCTAGGGCATGGGGATACAGAGGGGAACCAAACAGACAAAATCTCTAAACTCGTAGTGAGTGGTAAGTACCCATCCACATCATCAAAAATTATGAGAAAATTAGACCAAGAGTGTGATCTATTTTAGGGGAAGTGGGAGAAAGTATGTTTCTTTATGGAAGTAAAAAAAAAATTCCTACGTATTTAATAGGCAAAAGTGTGTATGTGTCACAATTGTCCTGCCTGTTTCAGTTGCTTACCTCAAATAATGATTGGATCATTTTTCTCTTTGTGCTTCAATAAATTCATGGATTTTCCCCAAAAATGCATTCCAATAAAATAATGGAGATTATCTTAGCATTTCAAAAAATGCTAGTAGGCAGAGAGACTAGCACAGGCTCAACTGAATGTTGCCTTTTCTTACCTCTATCCAAACATCCTTAACTCAGCTTTAGATTTGTCCATTTAATCAAGGTCTTGGGATGCCGCTTGATCTGAAGGAAGTATCTCTATAGACAGTCTCATAGCTGCTGCCTTCTGCAATAGCCTGAATGCTGTTTAGCTTGTGGCTGAGAATCTTATTACTCTTATCCATGTGGTAGACCTGTGCTGGAGAAGTGCCTTGAGTGGTGCTGCCTTCTGTCTATCATCTAAGCTGATAATTTATATCTCCATTTGGTCAACTACACAATGATAGTGGCCAACATCTTTAAATTGACAAATCCTATCAGGCTTCAGTTTTGATCCTCATGGTTAAGGAGCCCTGATTTAAATGCTTCTCACCTGCAGATAAGCCCTTGTATGGGCGTAGATGCTTAATGACATGGTTCCATCTACGTTAAGTGTAGTGGTTCGTTGCTTTGCCTTTAGATTTATGATGGTCATGGGCTTTGAGAATCTGGGCCAGCGCCTCTCAATGAGTTATACTTGCCTGGATCACGTGGTAGGCATCTGACCCATTTCTTCAGTCTTGGCTGGAAAATCATCTTGCCACCTGGCAAAGAAAACTACACTGCTCCCATCTGGTGGCAGTTATCTCAAATCGCTGCATCATCGCCCTACTTCTGAAAGGGTGGCCTTGTCCTTTAGTGGTGCCATGTATCACAAAGCTGTAGGAAATAGCCATTCCCAATTTTTGTTCTCCCAGCTTTTATTCTGCGGCACTGTTAGCACTGTCAGGGATGTTGCATAGTTTTCTCTAAGTGAAGTGGAAAGAACATTTTTTGGACAATCAGGAAAGTGACATTGTTCCAGGTTCTACTCATAACTGGCCATGGGATTCCTAAGCCTCACTCAGTTCCTCCACCCATAAAGCAGAATGCTTGGATTTAGCCCTCCCTAGGAGCACTACCAGTGCAAAGTCTGTAGTTCTCTGATTTTTTTTAATCAAAATATTTATAAAATAAATATTCGGGCTGTTCACAAAACAATTATACATAGAAATTTTATAATTTATACTATAATTTACCCTAATTCTAATTGGTTGTAAAACACATCATGAATTTAATAGCTTTTTTGGGGGAAAAAGGAAGACAAATAGTACTTCATTAAATGGACATATTGTAAGAAAAATTCTGATATCCTAAAAATTAAAATCTAAAAAATATGCACCTTAAAATTGAGATTGTTTTTGGTCTGTGTAAGACCTCTACTAGTCAATGCATGCTAGGGTTAAAAAAATTTTTTTGTTGTTAAATACACAGCATTTTATAATTAAAATTGACAATTGAGCTGTGTAAGTGGACTTTAAAGTTTTACAAGAAAATGGAAAGTGTTATTGATATACAAAAATTAGAGCAATGAGGGGCTGGCCCGGTGGCATGGCAGTTGGGTTTGTGTGACTCCTCTTTGGTAGCCTGGGGTTCACCGGTTCAGATCCTGGGCATGGACCTAGCACTGCTTGTCAAGCCATGCTGTGGCAGCATCCCACATATAAAGTAGAGGAAGATGGGCACGGATGTTAGCTCAGGGCCAGTCTTCCTCAGCAAAAAGAAGGATTGGTGGCAGATGTTAGGTCAGGGCTAATCTTCCTCAAGAAAAAAAAAATTAGAGGGGCCAACCCTGTGTGTTCCTGTGCTCTGCTTTGGCTGCCCAGGGTTTCGCTGGTTTGAATCCTGGGCGTGGATGTGGCACCGCTCATCAAGCCATGCTGAGGCAGCTTCTCACATGCCACAACTAGAAGGACCCGCAACTAAAAATACACAACCATGTACTGGGGGTGCTTTGGGGAGAAAACGGAAAAATAAAATCTTTAAAAAAAAAATTAGAGCAATGACAGTTGAAATTAAAGATTGTGTGGTAAATTTTAGTGTTTATGTGAGTACTAGAGAAGAACATAGTTATAGGAAATAACAAACGGCTCATCTCTAGTAAATCATTATCAAAATGCACATTTGGAACATTTGAACCCATTAAAAAATTTTTTTTGACACAAAATTATGTATGTATTTTATGAAAACATGCAGCAGTGCTTTGTGATTAAAGCTCTCTTTGGTTGCAAGGAACAGAAACTTATTCAGGCTGACTTGAAAAAGAATAATTATTGTAAAGATACAACAGAAAATGCCATGAACATCGATGGACAGGTACTGAAGTGCCGCTGGTCCTCAGAGGGTTAGAGCGACACAGTCAGGACCCAAGTCTTCTCTGTCTTAGGCCTGAGGTCTCTGTAACCATTGCTGTTGCTCTGGCAGCTCTGACTTTGCATATGGCTGCCAGCCCCAATACTACACCATAACCTCAAGCTGAGTTCCTGTACTGATGACTTACCTCTGTATTCACCTCCGTCCAATTAGTGGTCACCTCTGTGCAAAGAACAGCCTAGTGATGTTTTTATTTTTGCTATCCACAATCAATGCACAGTGTAGTTGAAGCTAAATTATGAAGGTATACAAGCAGGCACATGGGCTAAGTGTCCAGTATAACTACTGCTTATCCCAAAGCCTTCAACTTGGACAGCTTTGCTCTGCTTTATCTGTTTATAATCCCTGTTAACAATGGCACTGGGCCCCTCATGCAGTGTTTGGGGAGTGAGGTCGAGGTTAGGAGTTCAAAGGATTTGTGGAATGCTAAGGTGTAACATATTCACAGCATTTAAGAATGCTCCAGCTAGTAATTGTTGCCTTAAAGAGAAGAATAACACCCAGCCTCACAGGATTGTAGTAAGAATTAAACAAGAGCTCAAAGTGCCTAGGACAGTGGTTGGAGTGTAGCTGGTTCTTTTTCTTTCATCTCTTTGTTCATCTGTTGATTTGTAGGTTCTTTGGAAGATAATTACTATTCTTCCTTTTTCCTGAGATAGGTGTTTAGCAACAATTTCTCTGACTCTTGCCACCCAATCCCGCGAGTAATACCTCTGAGTCCCCAGAATCTAAGAATGTCTTCTACGCCAGGCCAGCCCTAGGATTGGCTGACGATGGCATCACTACCTTTAACAGTGACGGCAACAACCTGTAGCCACCATAGTCATCTGACTCATTTCTTTAACATGACTCAAAAGAGCTTGTATGTGTGTTTCTCTCACAGGTGGATTTGCTATCGTGTTTCTGGTGAGGACAAGCAATGGAATGAAATGTGCCTTGAAACGCATGTTTGTCAACAATGAGCATGATCTCCAGGTGTGCAAGAGAGAAATCCAGATAATGGTAAGACTGCCTTTCAGACTAGAGACTGCTTGTTTAAAATGGGGGAGAGACTGTGCCCTCTCATAAGAAAGCCAAGAGGGGCTTGTTCCCTTCGCTGAGATGACAGAGGTGGCAGTGAACAGCCATGGGGTGTAGGATGCTGCTCCTGCCTTGGTCACCCTCAGCTGGAGGGTTGAGGAGAAAGAAGCATGTTGAGAGAACTGACCAGTTTTCAGTTTAGAGAAATAGTTTTGGGCATTGGGAAAAGTTAATTTAACAACTTGGTTCCCAGAGTTAACTGGAGTTTAGTCTGGAAACTCTAGCTTTCCAATGAACCTCTTCTTCCAGTCTTCTCTTTTTATTAGTTCCTAACCAGTTTTCAACCCTCTCAAACTCTTCTGTGAACATATCTTACCACGCCTTTAAATTTTGTACATGTGGTTCTTTCCACTTGGAATGCTTTTTTTCTTTTTTTGGCCTAGAAACTTCTTACTCGTATATACTCTATGATTTCATTCTAAAAGTCCGAGAACAGGCAAAAGTGATCTTTGGTAATAGAAATCAGAAATCGGTGATCTAGGTGTGGGAAATTGATTAGGAGGGGCATGTGGGAACTTTCTGGGCCATAGAAATGTTCTACATCTTGTTTTGAGTAGTGGTTACACAGGGCTATACGATTACTCAGTTTTCAAGATTCAGATTCATACTATGTTTAAAGAAAGATGGGGCCGGCCCTGTGGCCGAGTGGTTAAGTTTGTGCGCTCCACTTCGGCTGCCCAGGGTTCACTGGTTCGGATCCTGGGCACGGCCATGGCACCACTCATCAGGCCATGCTGAGGTGGCATCCCACATGCCACAACTAGAAGGACCCACAACTAAAATATACAACTATGTACTTGGGGGATTTGGGGAGAAAGAGCAAGGGGAGTCCCTATCTGGTAGAGGTATATGCTGGAATCTTCATGGATGAAATAATATGATGTCTTGAAGCTAATGAGTGGATTTAGAAGAGAAACAAGATCGACAATTAGTTGATTATGGTCAAAGCTGAGTGATGGGTATATGGGAGTTTGTTAGAGTTGTCTCTTTCACCTCTGTTTCACATTATACATAAAATTTTTTTTTAAATGGTCTTTTATTCCATTGTGTTTCCACAGTACTTTTGTTTGCCAATTATATTGCTTATCTTGTTTTATAAGTAATTCTGCCTTCAGAAAGTAATTTATTTAAAATCAGAAACTGTATATTCCAGCACGCTGCTTGACATAAAGTAAATGCTTAATAAACTTTGGATGAAATGAATGTATGAATAATCTAATAGCAGATGCATATGTTCACCAAGAGGTGATGATTCCTTTGTGCCCTGGATTTTCATGCTTTTGTAAAGAGCAGAAAGAGGTCCAAAGAATGAGTGAGGGTGGCATTGTAGGGGTCCCACCAGGCTTTGCTTGCCCCTGCCGACCCCCTGTGGGGTTGCCGTTTCAGTGGGTACTTAGAGTAACTAGTTGTACTGTAGAAGAAGAACTCAGAATTTTAGAGAGCCTGGTACTACTTTGGATTCTAGAAATCTGAAACCATTTGGGAAGGAACTGTAGGTGGAGATAAGTGTGGCTGTCATCATTGCAAATAAACAAAAAAACCCCAAGGCTCATACGCATACAGTCAGGGCCACATGGATCTGTCTGCAAGGCACGAGTGTCCTCCCACTGCCCTGCCACACAGCTCCAGACGACCATTCTCAGGGTATTTCCCTTCATCCACCCAGTGGGTTTTTTGCATGCTGCTTCTTATTCCTCCTCCTCCCACCTTGCCTCTTCCTTGCTTAGCACTCACACTCCATTTTTTATGTTTGATTCGGCTGTTTCTTCTGCCTGGAAGGCCCTTCTCATTCATTTTCTGGTGTCATGAAGGTACTCCCACTCTAACGTTCTCCTGCTCATTCAGAAACATGTCTGAGGGCTTACTTTCTGCTAGGCAGGCGTCGGAGTATTGGAACTAAGAAGACGCAGGCCCCTTAGGAGCTCACAAATTAATGGGACCTGATTAGGAATTAAATTACATGGGTTCAAGTTCTGGCCCAGCCATGTATAAGCTGTGAGTTTTGTTTTGAATTTAGTTTATATCTTTTTAAAACTTAAATACTCAAATGGGTGAGCTAAACTTGCTATAGAAAACATCAAGCGGTTCCCTGAGGGGTCCTCCTATGCCATTTCAAGGTCCCAGAGGCAACCGCTTTCAGTTGATTCATTTGATATATTTCTAAGTAACATGTTGATATTGCTAATTCTTGATTTTTTTCCCTCCATTTTAGGCATTATATACTATGGAAAGTAAGAATTTAGCTCTCCTTCATCCCATGCATGCCCTTTTCTCCAAATACTTGCATTATTCTCATCTCCCATTCTTCCAAAGTAGCTGTAAGTTTTGGCAATATGTTAGTTATACTAATATTAGTTTTTATATTGTTATGTAAGAAAACATGATTCCTGCCAAATCTCCTAGTGCACTGTGATTACCCTTCCTTTCCTATATAACTCTCTTTTCACTGGAATTAGTAATTGTGGTGGTTTTTTTTGAAAATTTTATTTATTGAGGTAACATTGGTTTATAACATTATATAAATGTCAGGTGTACATCATCATATTTCGATTTCTGTGTCAACTGCATCACGTTCACCACCCAAAGACTAGTTACCATCCATCACCATACACATGTGCCCTATTACCTCTTTTGCCCTCCCCCCTTCCCTTCTGATAACCACTAATCTAATCTCTGTATCTATGTTTTTGTTTGTTTATCTTCCACTTATGAGTGAACTTATACAGTATTAGTCTCTCTCCACCTGACTTTTTTCGCTTAACTTGATACCCTCAAGGTCCATCCATGTTGTTGCAAATGGCGAGATTTCATCCTTTTTTATGGCTGAGTAGTGTTCTGTTATGCATATATACCACAGCTTCTTTATCCATTCGTCCCTTGATGGACACTTAAGTTGTTTCTAAGTCTTGGCTATTGTGAATCATGCTTTAGGGCTCATAGGGAGTGCAAACATCTTTTTGCATTCTTGTTTTCATGTTGTAAATACTCAGAGGTGGAATGGCAGGATCAGATAGTGGTTCTATTCTTAATTTTTTGAGGAATCTCCATGCCTATTTTCCATAGTGGCTGCACCAGTTTGCCCTCCCACCAGCAGTGTACGAGGGTTCCCTCCTCTCCACATCCTCTCCAATGCTTGTTTCCTGTCTTGTTAATTATAGCCATTCTGACAGGAGTGAGGTGATATCTCACTGTAGTTTTGATTTGCAATTTCCTAATAATTAGTGATGTTGAACATCTTTTCATGTGCCTGTTGGCCATCTGTATATCTTCTTTGGAAAAAATGTCTGTTCAGACCCTTTGCCCATTTTTTAACTGGGTTGTTTGTTTTTTTGTTGTTAAGTTATATGAGTTCTTTATATATTTTGGATATTAACCCCTTATCAGTTGTGTGATTTGCAAATACCTTCTCTCAGTTGTTAGGTTGTCTTTTTGTTTTGTTGATGCTTTCCTTTGCTGTTTAGAAGCTTTTTAGTTTAATGGAGTCCCATTTGTTCATTTTTTCTTTTGTTTCCCTTTCCTTGTGAGACATGATATTCAGAAAGATACTGCTAAGACCAATGTCGAAGAGCATACTGCCTGTGTTTTCATCCAGAAGTTTTATGTTTTCAGGTTTTACATTCATCTTTAATCCATTTTGGGTTGATCTTTGTGTATGATGTGAGCTAATGGTGTACTTTTCAGTCTTTTGCATGTGGCTGTCCAGTTTTCCCAACGGCATTTATTGAAGGGACTTTCCTTTCTCCATTGTATGTTCTTGGCTCCCTTGTAGAAAATTAGCTGTCCGTAGATGTGTGGGTTTATTTCTGGGCTCTTGATTCTGTTCCATTGATTTGTATGTCTGTTTTTGTGCCAGTACCATGCTGTTTTGATTACTACAGCTTTGTAGTATATTTTGAAATCAGGGAGTGTGATGCCTACAGCTTTGTTCTTTTTCCTTAGGGTTGCTTTGGCTGTTTTTTGGGGTTTTTTGTGTACTTTTCACTGATTTAATCCCAAACTCTCCCCAAGTTGCATAAATTATTTTTTTAATTCTTTTAAACACAGTTAGTATTCCGTCAGTTTTATCTTCTTGAAAAAGTCTCTCAGCCTTCTGACTTGATGGAATCTATGTTAGTTGCTCTCTAGGACTAATTTATAGTCTTGGAATTTCCTAGGGATTCCCTTGGTCTCTCTTTTTTTTGCTTTACTTCTTTGTTTTGGTGGAGCTTATCCAGTTTCCTGAGGCATGGTAGGTAAATTTTTGAGACCATGTAAGGTCTGGAAGTGTCTTTCTTTTACACTCATATGTAGCTTGTGTATAAAATTCTGGGCTGGAAATCATTTCATTCAGATACATGAAGCATTGCTCTATAGTATTTTAGCTTTCATTGTTGTGCTTGGGAAGTCCAAGGTCATTCTAATACCTGGTCCTTTGAGTGTGACTCATTTTTTCTCCCCAGAAATTTATAAATTTTTTCTTTGTTTACAGCGTTCTGAAATTTCTTGGTGATATACTTTGGTGTGTGCATTTATTATTTATTATGTTAAGTGTTTGGTGGTCTCATTTAATCTAGAAACTCATATCCTTGTGTTGTGGGGAATTTTAGTTTGTCTCATTTGATGATTTCCTTTTCTGTGTCCCCTCTGCCTGAAATTGCTATTATTTGGATGTTGGTTCTCCTGAATCGATTTTCGAATTTTTTGTTTTCTCCTCTTTATTTTTCATTTCTTTGTCTTTTTTCCTCTACATTCCAGAAATTTTCCTCAGCTTTATATTCCAGCCATCTTGTTGAATTTTTTTATTTATCAAGCTTTTTAATTTCTAAGATCTTCTTCTTTGGTTTTGTTTCTAATTTTGATGAAGTCCCATTCATCAATTTTTCCTTTTGTGGGTCGTGTTTTTGCTGTCATTTCTAAGGACTCTTTGCCTAGCCCTCGATTCTAAAGGTTTTCTCCTATTTTATTCCCTAAAAGTTTTACATTTTACATTTAAGTTTGTGATACGTTTTGAGTTAATATTTATATAAGATGTGAGACTGAGGTTGAAGTTCGTTTTGTTGTCTGTGGGTGTCCATTTGCTCCAGCACCATTTGTTGAAAAGGCAATCTTTCCTCCATTGAATGTTTTTGTCAAAAATCAATTGGGCATATTTGTGAGGGTTCATTTCCAGACCTTTCTATATTGTCTATTCTGTTCTGTTAATCTGTGTGTCTATCCTTCCACCAGTGCTACACAGCCTTGATTACTGTAGCTTTATAAGTCTTGAAATCAGACTGATTTTTCCCGCTTCTTTTTTTCCCCCAAACTTGTTTTAACTATTCTAGTTCTTTTATCTTTTCATATAAATTTTAGAATACTCTAATCTGTATCTACAGAATGTCTTCCTAGAATTTTGATAGGAATTTCGTTAAACGTGTATATCAGTTTGGGGAGAAATGACATCTTTTCTATGTTTAGTCTTCTAATAAAGGAACATGATACATCTCTCCATTTATTTACATCTTTCATTTCTTTCATCATCATTGTGAAGTTTTCACCACACAGGCTTTATACATGTTCTTAGATTTATACCTAGGTTTTTGTTTTGTTTTGAGTAATTATAAATGGTATTGAGTGTTTAATTTTGTTGTCCATGTGTTTATTGCTGGTATGTAGAAAACCGCTTGATTTTTCTGTTTATTTTGTATCCTGTAACCTTGCTGAATTTGCTTACTAGTTCTGAGAATTTTTCTCTAGATTCCTTAGGATTTCCTATACAGACCATCAGGTCATCCGCAAATAGGGGCAGTTTCATTCCTTCCTATCTGATCTGTATCCTTTTTGTTTCCTTTTCTAACCTTATTGCACTGGCTAGCACTTGCAATACTATGTTAGGTAAGAATGTTGAGTAGACATCCTTGCCTTGTTCTCAATCTTAGGAGGAAAGAAGTCTTTCACTATTAAGTATAAGGTTAGCTGTAGTTTTTTACAGTTTTTTAAAAAAATCTATTTGAGGAAGTTCCCTCTATTTTTTATTTTTCTAGGAGTTTTTATCATGAATCGGTGTTGAATTTTGTCGAATGTCTTTTCTGCATTGGTTGATATGATCATGTGATTTTTCTTCTTTAGCTTTAATACAGTGGATTATATTGATTGATTTCCAAATATTGGACCAGACTTACATCCCTATAATAATTCCCACTTGGTCATGGTGTATAATTATTTTTATATATTGTTGAATTCTTTTTGCTAATATTTTGATGAGCATTTTTGCGTCTATCAGCATGAGGGATAATGGTTTGTAGTTGTTTTTTATAACTGTCTTTTCCTGGTTTTGGTATCAGAGTAATTTTGGTCTCAACATGGATTGGGAAGTGTTCCTTCTTCTGTCTTCTGGAACAGATTTTTTAGAATAGGTATTTATTCTTCTTTAAGCGTTTGGTGGAATTCTCCAGTGAAACCATCTGGGCCTGGAGACATTTTGGGGGGGGAGTTATTAAATTGCAATTTCAGTTTCCTTAATAGTTAACAGGGCTATTCAGATTATCTCCTTCATGTTGGGTGAAGTTTGATAGTTTGTATTTTTGAGGAATTGGTCCATTTCACTTCAGTTATCAAATTTGTGCATGTAGAGTTAGTTGTTAGTAATATTTTCTTATTATCCTTTTGATGTGTGCAGGGTCTGTGGTGATAACCCCTGTTTCATTCCTGATATTGGCAATTTGTATCTTTTCTTTTTTTTGTCAGTATTGCTACTGATTTGCCAAATCTATTGATGTTTTAAAAAACCCATCTTGTTTCATTGGTTTTCTCTATTTTTCCATTTTCAACTTCATCAATTGCTGTTCTTACACAGTCATGTACCACATGACATTTCAGGAAAGAGCCGACCGCATATATGATAGTGATCCCACAAGATTAGTACGATATAGTCTTGGTGTGTAGTAGACTATATACCATCTAGGTTTGTGTAAGTACTGTAGGAGAGGAAGAAATTTTCCTCTACCCTCCTAGGTTCTTCTAGCTGGTCTAAGAATTAAATAGACATGAGACAGATTAACAGGAGAAAGACAAACAAAAGTTTAATAATATATATACATGGGATAAACCCAGGAAAACATAGTAACTTGCCAAAATGGCTGAAGCCCTCATGTTAAATACCATCCTCAGCTAAAGACAAAAGAAGATGTTGGAAGTGGGGAGAGTCAGGGACTTCAAAGGGATGGAAGGCAATTCATAGGTAGGTGAAAAGGAGAAACGTTTGGAAAACAAGTGTTTGACCACACAGAAACAGAAGAACACAGAGGGGAACCCAACAAACAGGTTTTTCTAGGTTCCTCCCTGTCTACCACCTAGTTTGTGTCATGCTAAGGTGATAGCTCACTTCCTGAGACAGGTTTTATTATCTGAATTCTTTAAGGCAGTTAAGGGGGAGGTAACAAAGAAAGTTTGTGTCTTTTGTTTCTTAAAAATAATCAGCCTAAAATAATCCTCATGTTAAAGCCAGACATTTTGGGGTGGCAAATTTTGTTCCCCTTCAGTACACTCTACACACAGTGACAAAATTACCTAATGACATGTTTCTTGGAACATATCTCCATCATTAAGCGATGCATGAATGTACTTAGTTCTTTCTGCTTGGTTTAAGTTTATTTTGCTCTTCTTTTCCTAGGTACTTGAGGTGAAAGTTTAGATTGTTGACTGAGACTTTTCCTCTCCTTTATTATGTACATTTAGTACTGTAAATTTCCCTCTTAGCACTTTATTTTGATATATGTATTTTATTTTTCAATTCAATTTTCAATTCAAAAAAATGTATTTTTTTATTTCCCTGAGAATTCCTCTTGACTCATGGATTATCTGGAAGTATATTGTTTAGTTTCCAAGTGTTTGTCAGTTTTTCTGTTATCTTTCAGTTATTGCTTTCTAGCTTGATTCCGTTGTGGTTGGAGAGCACACTCTGTATGATTTCATTTCTTTTGTATTAATTGAGGTTTGTTTTATGGCCCGGGATATTGCCTATCATGATATATCTTTTGTGGGCACCTGAAAAGAGTGTGTATTCTGTTTGTGTTGGGTGAAGTGTTCTATAAATCTTGATTAGATCCTGTTAGTTCATGGTGTTGCATTCTTCTGTATCTTTGCTGATTTTTGTCTAGTTGTTCTATCGGTTGTTGGGAAGGGGTGTTGAAATCTCAAACTATAATTGTAGTTTGTGTCTTTCTCCTTTCAGTTCTATCAGTTTCTGCTTTACATGTTTTGCAGCTCTGTTGTTTGGTGCATGTGCGTTTAGGATTGCTATGTGTTCTTGATAGATTGACCCTTTTGTCATTACTTGATGTCCCTCTCCATCTCTGGTAATTTTCTTTGCTCTGAAATCGACTTTATCTGATATTAATATAGCTACTTCTGTTTTTGGGGATTCAAATTTGCAGGGTGTATATTTTTCTATCCTTTTGCTTTGAGCCTGCCTATATTGTCTTATTTTTGAGTGAGTTCTTGTAGGCAGCATATAGAGGGGTTGTGTTTTTAAATCCACTCTGCCAATGTCTGTCTTTTACTTGGTATATCTAGACCATTTACATTTAATGTGGTTATTTGTTAGGCCTAATAAGTTAGGCCCTAAATCTCCTATTTTATTTCTTGTTTCCTTTTTGTTTTCACTATTTTTTGTATGTTTTTCTTTTCCTGTCTTCTTGTGGTTACTTGAACTTTTTTTAGAATTCCATTTTGATTTATCTAGAGTGTTTTTGAGTATATTGCTTTGTATAATTTTTTGACAAAATGGACTCTATTTTGTAGAGCAGTTTTAGGTTCACAGCAAAATTGAACAGAAAGTACAGTCTCCACATATCCCATCCCCCGCCCTCCACTCTCAGCCTCCTCCACTATCAACATCCAGCACCACAGTGGTACATTTGTTATAATCAGTGAACCTACATTGACACATCATCACCGAGAGTCCATAGTTTACATTAGGGTTCACGTTTGGTATTGTACATCCTATGCGTTTTGACAAATGTATAGTGACATGTATCTACCATTATAGTATCATAAGGGATTGTTTCACTGCCTTGAACATCCCCTGTGCTCTGCCTGTTCATCCCTTCCTCCCCTAGTCCTCTAGCAACCACTGATTTTTTTGTTGTCTCCATAGTTTTGCCTTTTTCAGAACATCATATAGTTTGGAATCATTCAGTATGTGGTCTTTTCAGATTGGCTTCTTTCATTTAATAATATGCATTTAAGATTCTTCTGTGTCTTTTCATGACTTGATAGCTTATTTCTTTTTGGAGCCGAATAATATTGCATTGCATGGATATATCACAGTTTACCCATTCATCTACTGAAGGACATCTTGGTCGCTTACAAGTTTTAGCAATTATGAATAAAGCTACCATAAACATATGTGTAGGTTTTTTTGTGGGCATAAGTTTCAGTTCATTTGGATATGTTTCATAGATTTTCAACTAAGCAGTTATTTCAATTTTGAAGATTTCTTTTTATGTTTCTAAGCCAATATTTAAATTTTTATTTAATTTTAATTTTACTCTTTTAAAAATAAATTTTTTATTGTGGTCAAAAACTCATAACTTAAAATTTACCATCTTCACCATTTTTAAGTTTACAGCATTGTTAACTATAGGCACAATGTTGTACAACAGATCTCTAGAACTTGTTCATCTAGCATTACTGAAACTTTATACCTGCTGGATAGCATGTCTCTGTTTTCCCCTCCCTCCAGCTCCTGGCAACCACCATTCTATTCTCTGCTTCTGTGAGTTTGGCTATTTTATATACTTCATATAAATGGAATTATATAGTATTTGTCCTTCTGTGACTGGCTTATTTCACTTACTGTAATATCCTCAAGACTCATCTATGTTGTAGAATATGACAAGATTCTTTCTTTTTTAAGCCTGAGTCATATTCCATTTTGTGTCTATACCACATTTTCTTTTTTTTTTTTTAAAGACTTTATTTTTCCTTTTTATCCCAGAGCCCCCCGGTACATAGTTGTGTATTTTTAGTCATGGGTCCTTCTAGTTATGGCATGTGGGATGCCGCCTCTTCCTAGTTCTTGGTATGACAAACAATTGTCAACATCTTCAAATTATGTTATGAGATTCTGGATTTTATATAAACCTTCTGTTTTAACTGGTTTGCACTCTGACAGAGGATTGATGAGGGTTGGGAGGTGCTCTGTTGTGACTACTAGGTAGGGGTAGAAGTTAGGTTTCCTTTTGAGCGTCTGTTAACACCCCAGGAAGTGCTCCTCATTACTACTAGGTTGAGGTGGAAGTTTCAGTTTCCCATTAGGCTTCCACTGATACTTTCCTGGCTGGAAAGTTAGGAGTGCCTTGGTGTTGCTCCCCATTTGGCCTTTACTGACACTGTGGAGGTGGGAGTTGGCTTTGTTACTGCTTAGTGGTTGTGAAAATCTTGGCCGCCTCTGACACAACCCCAGTGGGAAGAAGGAAGAGCACCTTCTTATCACCTACAGACATGAAGGTCCTGACTCCCTACCCGGCCTTCTCTAACACTACCCATCCCAGTGAGGGAGTGGGAGGGGTAGTTGTGGTGCTTGTTGCATCCTCATTGGGATGGAAATCTAGGCTCCACACTTGGCCTTTGCTGCCATGGCTCGAGGAGGGGCTGCAATTTTTTCCCGTGGTTTTCAGCTGGTGTAGAGTTGTTAGTATCTGTGAGTTTCTGTTTTACTAGGTTGCCCCTTTCCTGGGTTTGACTAGAGAGAGCAGGCTTTCTTTGTGCCCCCTGGTGTTTTCAGCTTACCAACTTCTTCAGTTTCCAGTCTGAAATATATGAGGCAAGAAGAAAACCCAGGTAACTCACCACCACGTCTTTCCTTGGGTCCCAAAGTTCCTAGCCAGTCTGCCTTCTACCCACATTTCTGACTCTTGTTATTATGTTTGTTTTATATATAATGTCCGAAGTATTTAGTTTTACTTAGCTGCAGGAATAGAAAAGAGTACATTTACTCTATCTTCCCTGAAGAAGTCTTCAGTTTATGTCTTTTAAAAACCAAGCTCTTTATATCATTTAGTAAGGCTTTAGAAGGAAGCAGAGATAAATGCATGTATTCAACTTACTTTTTAAAAAAATTTCTTACCATTTTTAATGAACATGCTCTGTGATGTTTTTAACCCCCCGGGCTCAGACTTCTGTCAAATAGAGGCCATAACCCCAGCCTTACCTCTCTGAGAGATTGTAAGAGTTGTGTCCGTATAAATAGTACGTACATATTGTTTGAATTTACCTGAAGGATGAGAGAGAGAGAGAGGGAAGGGAGAGAGGGGGATGTTTCCCTATATGAGGAGTTGAGTAGAAAATAATTGTCTACTGTTTTTTTGCTTTTTGAATATTAATATTTGACTTATTTTTACAAATTAAACTTTAAGCTGTTTTATAGTCATTTGGATGAGTAATTGGATCCAGAGTTTTCAGATTAAGTAAGAACAAGCCATGTCGTATCAACATCATGTCCTCCTTTGGGAAGGTGTCTGGATAGGGAGCTCAGGGAAGTGCAGTAGATCCAGTGTCTGTGGATCGTGTCATTGGGTAAGGACACTTGCCAGAGATCTGTGAACAAGATGGAGCATCTAGGCTGGATGCTAGGTGTAATTTCTGCTGTTTATATTGGTTTCTGATCAATGGTTTGATATTAATCTGGAGGAAACTTTCTAAGAAAAACACTGCAGCTTACCATCAGCTTTATGTTATTTTATATTTAATGAATAACTTGGTTAAAGAAATAGAAGACAGACTTATAAATTATGTACCTAATGTAAAGTTGGAAGATATAACAAGTACATTGAGTGATAGAATCAGGATCCAAAATGATCTTTACAAATTGGAACAATGAGCTGATTCTAATGAGAAGAAATAACAAGGTAAGGTCATATACTTGGATTTTTATTTTATTTTAATCAACTTTCTAAGCACAGTTCTGGGAAGGCAGAGATTAAAAGCAGCATGAGTAGAAAAAGACTTAAGTATTTTAGTGGTCAGTTAATTTGATATAAAAGTATGCTATGATGTGGCTGCCAAAAGAGAAAAGAATGTGATTTTTTTATCTACATTAGTAGAGTTAATAGAAGGTGATGGTGCTGGTCTATTTTGCGTGAGTCAGACTAGGCCTGGAGTATTTCGTTTGTTTCTGGAACCATTCTTATAAAAAGAATATAGACAAAGCAAACCGTTTAAGTGTGGGAGCAGCCAAAATGGTGATGTGACTAAAAGCTGTGTCAATGAAAGTGAATATGTTTAACCTAGAGAAGAAAAAACTTAGAGTCTAAGTAATAACATTTCAGTTGTTTAGAAAGTGAAAAAATAGACTAGACTTGTTCTTTTTGTTCTGAAGAGGACAATCTAGAATCAGGAGGTGGAAGTTTCCAGCTTAATGTAAAGAAGAGCTGATCAACAGTGAGGCTGCCTGCAGGTGGCCTGAGGGCCCAAGGAGATGATATTATTCTGAGAAAACTGCTCTTCAGAAGGCTATAGCAGGGTGTTAGATATGGGCTGCCTGGTTGCTCTAGATCAGTGCTACTGAAAGGATCTTGTTTTCCTTTCTTTTCCTCACCCTTGTGTGCTTGTTTATTTTCCCCCCAGCATCATATTGCTTTTCTTAGTTTACTTTGTAATGTGAGATAAAATTCATCCTTTTAAATAGAATTCAGTGATTTTTTAATATATGCACAGGGTCATTCCCCCATCACCATTTATCTAATTCCGGACCATTTTTGTCATCACCCTGAAAGGAAACTGCATACCCGTTAGCAGTCATTCTCTATTCCTGCTTGCCCCAGTCCCTGGCAACCATTAATCTATTTTCTGTTGCCGATTCTGGACAGTTCTTATAAATGGGCTCATACAATATGTGGCCTTTTGTGTCTGATTTCTTTCACTTAGCATAGTGTCTTCAAAGTTTGTCCATGTTGTAGCATGTATCATTACTTAATTCCTTTTCATGGCTGCATAATATTCATTGCATGGTGATGCCACGTTTTATTCACCCTGATGGACATTTGGATTGTTTCTTCTTTTGGGCTATTATCAGTAATGCTGCTATGGACATTTGTGTACAAGCTTTTGTGGACATAATGTTTCATTTCTCTTGTGTGTATACGTAGAGGTGACATTGCTGGGTTGTGTGGTAACTCTACTTTTGAGAAAATACCAAACTGTTTTCTATAGAAGCTGCACACTATTTTATATTCCTACCAGCAATGTATGAAAGTTCCAATCTCCATATCCTTGCCAGCATTTTTTTATTGTTTCTGTTTTTGATTATAGCCATTCCAGTGGTTTTGAAGTGATATCTCATTATGGTTTTGATTTGCGTTTTCCTAATGATTAATGGTATTGAGCATATTTTTATGTGCTAATCAGCCATTTGTATATGCTCTTTGGAGAAATGTCTGTTCAGATCATTTGCCAATTTTTATGTTGGATTGTCTTTTTATTGTTGAGTTTTAAGAGTTCTTTATATAGCCTGGACACGATTCTTATCACGTGTATGATGTGCACAATCTTTTTCCGTTCTTTACATCGTCTTTTTGCTTTCTTGATAGTGTCCTTTGAAGCACAAAAGTTTTTAATTTTGATGAAATGCAGTTTATCTATTGTTTTTTTTTGATTGCTTGTACTTTAGGTGTCATATCTAAAACCATTGCCTAACCCAATATCATGAAGATTTCCGTGTATGTTTCCTTTGAGGAGTTTTTAGATCTTTGGTCCATTTTGAGTTACTTTTTGTATATAGTGTGAGATAGGAAATCAACTTGATTCTTTTGCATGTAGACATCCAGTTATCCAGCACCAGTTTTTGAAAGGACTATTCTTTCCCGCATTGAGTTGTCTTGGCGCCCTTATCGAAAATCAGTTGGCCATAAATGTATGGGTGCTACTCAAAGGATCTTGTGCCAGAATGCCAAGCAATGAACTGTTTCTCTCATACATGAAGTCTCACTAGGAAAAGAAGTCGGCTTAGTGACTTGATTGATTTATGTCCAAGAGCAAGCCCCTTATCTCCTTATGGACTGGTAACAATTGACTAGCTAGCAAATGTTTATGGATCACATTTTGAGAAGCACTGCTCTGGGTCTTTGCTACTTTGAGTACCACTGACCAGGAGCATCCCAGGCCCTATCCCAGAGCTACTAGGTTAGAATCTATTTTTAAACAAAATCCCCAGGTGATTCATATTCATATTAAAGTTTGAACAGCACTGCTCTAAAATCAGACTCTAAGTGACTTTAAAGATCTATTCAGTAAGTACAAGATTAATTAATGAATAAGACTTGGGAAAGGGAGGGTACAGTACTCCCATCTTACCCACAATGGATACATTCCAAGACCCCCGGTGGATCCTGAAACTGCACATAGTACTGAACCCTATGTATGCTGTGATTTTTCCTGTACATATATACTTATGGTAAAGTTTAATTTGTAAATTAAGCATAGAAGAGATTAGCAACAATAACATAGTAAAATAGAACAATTACAACAGTATACTGCAATAAAAGTTATCATAGATCTTAGTAGCATCAGCGTATGATTTTTTTCTTTCCTGATTAAGTCAAGAACTTTCACCTTTTCACTTAAAGGAAGCACTTTATGGCTTCTCTTTGGCGTATCCAGACTGCCAGCATCATGACTTTTGTGCTTTGGGGCTGTTATTAAGTCAAATAAGGGTGACTTGAACACTGTGATACTGCGACAGTCAATCTAATAACTGAGAAAGCTAGGTGACTAAGGGATGAGCAACATATGCAGCATGGATATGCTAGACAAAGGGATGATTTGCATCCTGGGCTGGATGGAGCAGGATGGTGTGAGAGTTCATCACGCTACTCAGAATAGCATACAATTTAAAACTTTTGCATTTCTGGAATTTTCCATTTAATATTTTCAGACCGCAGTTGAGCATGGGTAACTGAAACTGAGGAAAGCGAAACCATGGACAAGCGAGGACTGCTGTACATATGAGGGTAGGCAGGAGAATATCTGAGACTTCTTGCGTGGCAGAAATCCATAGGGCCCTAGATACATTGGCCTTCAGTGCAACCGAGGGCCAACCCAGATCTCAAAGTGTTTCTTTTCACTACTGTGCTCGACTTCATAGTCTTTGCCTGTGAATAATTCCTTGAAGAGAGTTATAAAGGAAATTCGGAGTTTTAGAGAAAAAGGGGATGGACTAGTAAGGCGGGACACTTTTACAAAGCAGCTTTGGGAGAGAGAAACTAATTCTGGGCCTTAGAACTGCTTTCCTTTATCTTTAAGTTACGAAGAAGCTGAAATTTGGTTAAAAGTGTCTGCGGAACCATAGTGTGATTCTAGAAGTAGGCAGCAATAGTGCTGAGTCATAAACTCAGAAAACGTTGAATATTTGAATGGAGGGTCAAAACAGGTAAATATACCTCTTTGGAAACTTGCTCTATGCAAATGTAGGCACTGTCAGCATCAGGAATTTGCAGGCATCATGTGGGCATCCCAAGGAAAGGTGGCCTGAGCAAATGATGTATAGGGAAATTAGTTATATACAATACTCAGTTTTACTATTTTGAGGTGAGTGATGTTTTGATATGCTATTTAGAATGCTATCTTCTTTACTTTCTTGAACATAAATATAAAGGTTTTTATAGATGCACTTAGGAATTGAGTCCTCCATTTTCTTCTAAGACCTTAAGATTCTTAAGTAGGAAGTCTGCTGCAGGAATTTTGAAGCTAGGCATAGAATACTGTCCTGTGCTGCAAGCCTGGTTAAATGGGACTCCAGATAAACTTGAAACTTGTGATCATCTATAGGATCTGGGTTGAAGGCCTGGTTTTCAAAAAGTATCTTTTTTGAAAAAAGTTTTTGAGCACTTTAAGCAGTTAAATGTGAGAGTTAATAAGCTAACTACAAAACACTTTAAATATCCGAATTTAGTAAAGCAGGTCTTCTAATAACATATTTGTCAGCAGTTTATTAATCTTGTTTAATGTTAATTTAAAATAATGTTTAAAATGACAATATGATCTCTTTAGACCTAACGCTGCCTAAATCGTGTAATATAAATTGATCTGATCTATAGTTTAACTGCACATTCCCCACTCCCATGAAAACCAGGTTTTTACTTCCACTCATCATATAGACTTTTATCTTTAATACTCCAAATAGTAGTTGTAGCCAAGACATCAGTGCATTTTTCCCCACATCCTGCCTTTTCCTGAGTTAACAGGTGGCAACTGAGGTGCACCCCCGATGTGGGTTCCATCCCATACCTCTGCATCCATTCTGTTCTGTAAGCCTGGGACTGGTCTTTTAACTAAAGCCAGGGAAAGCATGGACATCCTCTGGCCTGTTGCTGCTGAGACCTGCTGCCGGTGTACCCTAAATGTGAGTCAGTCTCAATTTGCAGAAAGATTTTCTCTTGACCTTTCCTATTTCACAGCCGTTCAAACAGATCTTCTCTATTAGTTATAAAACAGTGCTGCATTATCAACTCATTAAAGGTAAATGCCATAGTGTTCCTCCAAAGAGGCGGCCTTTTCTGCTTGGGCATATCTCAGGATCTCTGCAGGAGACAAAATGAACAGGAATTTGGGCTTGCACTGACCAGCAAACATCTTGGCAAACTGTTGTAGGATGCCATCTGCAGATGTTAATTATCCAATTTGGGTCCTCTAATAGCTCTTGACTTCCCCTTGGCTCTACCAAATGCTTTTTATTTTCCTTCCAGATTCTTTATTATTCCTCTTGGGATGAGACAAACTCAGAGGCAACATTGCTGATTTCTTTTTCAAACAGTTAAACGCAGAAACATTAGTCTTTCATTCCTCCTTGTGGACATTTGGAGGACGTGATCTACTGCTCCATTTTAGTTTCAGAGAACTTCTCTCCAGTTCTTCCTACTTCCAGGACTGTGTAAATGGAAACAAGTTCTAGAAGAGTTGGTAAGACTGAAAAGCAGAGGGAGGGATAGTCCTCTGAAACTTGAGCGCTGAAATCGCTTTCTGTTCGGAGAAACTGGAACTCTAGTGACTGCTCTTCTGCCTTATCATCTCCCTTGTCTGTTGCCCAAAGCAGTTGCTCTAAGCCTTCTGTTTCTCTCATCAAGCTTCTTCCTTATTCCCTTACACTTTGAAGATGATCTTGCTCTCTACCAAAAACAGAACAATAGATCTGAACTCACTCAGATTCCTGTTTTCTCATCCTTAAACCAATAAGCATATCCCTCCTTGTTTTCTTTCTTTTTGCCAGGAAAGAAATGTCTAAGACCAGTCCCTTTAACATTGCTCTTATTCCTCACCCCTTCTGCCTACAGGACTTTGTTCCATCAGTGATCCTCATCCTCTCCTGTATCTTCAGGCTGTCTTCTCCTGGCTCCTTCCACTCTCCAGTGCTTAGTTCTCTCCCATTCTAAGAATTCTTTCCCTCAATGCTGCTCCTCTCTTAAACACAGAATGTTCTGAAAGAGTGATCTCTAGTCAGTGGCTCTACATATTCAACTCTCATTCTTGGCAAGTCCAATTCCATTCTCACCTCCATTCCTTCCCTTCTCTGAAACTGTTCTTACGTAGATTGCCAGCGACTTTCCAATTGTCAGTTTTAGTGGTCACATTTCTACCTTTGGTCTGCCTGTCTGAGGCAATAGTCATTCTTAATCCTTCACTCAGAGGAAAGTTCTGATGAGTTTTAACTTTGTTCAGGGGTCAGGTGTGTTCATTTCATCCTGTGAGGCTTCCTCTTCTTTTGGTATATAATTTCAGGTTAAAAGAGACTGTATTTATCACTTTAAACAACTGAATCTCCACTTAGTGTGGTGGAAGTTACTATTCTCATGGTCCAAACTGCCAAGTTTGTATGGTGACTCTTCTAGAACCACGTATTTTCCATCCCTCCCTCCCACTTTTTATTAAAAGTAAAACAATTAATAAAAGTAAAACAATTTATTACAGCTAGTTAAAAAAATCTTAGTTTGTGTTTGTGCAAAAATCCTGATACCCAGCTTGCTCCTTTTTGCTCACTAATGACCTTGGATTTTGAACATCAGCATTATGAAGATTTGTCTCTATGGATGTTAAAATAACCATACCAAGGTGTGAGGCAACTTGCAGTGCCTAAATGGGTCTTGACACATAGGAGGTGCTCAGTAAATATTTGTTGGAAAATTAATTCCATAGGCAGCCCTGAGAAATCATATGCAGTTCCAACTAGAGAGCCGGAAGCATGACCCATCTTATATCCCAGTTAGTTGGCTTGAAAGGTTTAATTGTGAGCAAAATGCTTAGGTCTAGATGCCATTGTAGTCTTTTCAAAACTTTGTAAAGTGGTTATTCTTTGCACATATTTCCTGAAGGGAGTGAAACAGTATGAACAGTTGAAAAGTCAAGTTGAATTCACTTGTGTTCCTACAACCAGGAAAAAACATCAGTTTCACTTTTCTGAATTAAAAATTCACATATTTAAATAGTTCATACTGTCTCTCTCCTCTTAGTCCCTCTGTGGTGTTTCTGGAGATGGGAGTCTTTGCTTTTGGTTTACATGGAGCACTAATGCAGTGAGCAAGTAGGCACCCTGTGTGCATTTGGTTCTAGAATTTAGTTCAGGAGAGTGCTGTGGTTCAAGAGGGTTGAAAAATTGCTCTTGAAGACCTGGCTGTGCATCTCACAGACTGCTGGAAAACTGCCCTTGACCCTGCTCCTTCGTCTTACCTCTCATCACTGTTAGTGTCATCTCCGTGTATTTAAATTATCTGTGCTAATGGAACTGACTGGCTCATTCTGTCTCTGTTTGTATCTGTAACTGGTAATATATTTCTCAACTCTTCTTTACAGAGGGACCTGTCAGGACACAAGAACATTGTGGGTTACATTGACTCCAGTATCAACAATGTGAGTAGCGGTGATGTATGGGAAGTTCTCATTCTGATGGACTTCTGCAGGGGTGAGTATATGAACTATACCTTAAGCTCTTATTTCTCTAGAACTTTGATTGTCAAGGACATGGTAGTCATTTCAGTTAATGTGCATTGTACCTTAATGTATGTTGTTCTGGTTTTAAAGATTGGAAAAGTAAGGGGCTAAAAGATGTAGAGCTTGCAGTCACCTCTTGGTTATTCCTATAATGGCAAGGATCAGTGGCACAAACAATTCAGAGTGGTAGATTATACAAAACTCTATTTTTGTTAGGTTTAGGAAGGTTTGGTGCTTATATATGAATGAGAGTGTATGAGAATGAGAATGAATGTGTTCTTTGTGATGCTTTAAAACAAACGATGAAGGCACATAATAGAGACCCAGCTCCAGATGGACTAAAGAAACAATTCAGCTTCCACACTCCCTCACTCATGTGTTCTCTTCTCCACCCACGCCACCATCCTTGTGTTCTGGGGTAAAAGAATCCTTTTCGTCTAATGGAAATGACCTTCCTCCTTGCTTGAGAGCTATAATTTCCAGTAAGGCTGCATTCAAATGATGCTGCTGTTAACAGTGAACTTAAGTAGTTGAAAGCTTGGAGTTTTAAGCAGTATTTATCTTGGGAAATCCAGACTGTAGCATGAATTTATTCAGAGTTGACTGCATTTCATACAACCATTATTTGGAGGTTTGACTTTTTTGGCCTAAGCAGCTGCCACTTAGAAGCTTGGGTCAGTGTCTCACTGTTTGGTGCCCTGTTTTGTAGTCACCCTTACTTCTGCTATCATTTTCCTTGCCTTTAAATATACTGTCCATGAGTTAAATATGTTTCTAATCCCAAAAATGTGATGTTAACCAGTGATTACAGCTTTGACTGTGATAACTGTTAACCTGGTTTTGTAAAATACTCCCAAATTTGAACTCGACAGTTGGTTTCCTCCTGCTCCTTCCTTTTTGGACAATAAATGTTTAGAGATGAGGCAGTAGGAGCATCCAGGGATCTGGATGATCTTGTAAATGAGATCATCGGTCTTTCGGTCCTAGAGATTAAATGTCAGTGTAGCATTTCTACAGACCAGGCAGCAAGTATTGAAGCCAGAGAGACCAAGCTGTCCCTAAAGTACAGACTATAAACCTGTCTTCTTCCTTCTCCCAGGGTCTATTATGCAATCTGATTCTTACTAAAAGATATGGCAAGTTGAACCTGTGGCCTCATCTTATACACAGTGGGGACAATATAACCAGGCAACTAGAGCAGGACCATATTGTCAGTTCTACTACTAATCTTGAAGACATAATGAGGGCAGCTCACATCTGGGGTGCTTTACGAAAGAAACTGTTTTGACACATTAGAGGAAGCACTGAATTGTAGGAAAACAAATCCCTGACTGGGAATCGAGACACCAGAGTTCTACTCCTGGCTCAGCCAGTGATCAGCTCTGTTACCTTAGTCCAAGTTGCTGCTCTGTAGACAGATATTTATTCTCTCGGGTAAGTGATGAGTCTGAATGTTTATAACCTCTTTTTTGCTCGGCACCCTTCTCAGGAGGCCAGGTGGTCAACCTGATGAACCAACGCCTACAAACAGGTTTTACAGAGAATGAAGTGCTCCAGATATTTTGTGACACCTGTGAAGCTGTTGCCCGCCTGCATCAGTGCAAAACTCCTATTATCCACCGTGACCTGAAGGTAACAGACCACACTGTTTCATTAAGTGTGGTCTTCACGGAGTATTTTCTGTCTGCCCTGGGGATGGTGTACATACTGTGGGCATGTGAGTGAAGTTTAAGACATGGTCCAAGTTCTAATCTTACATTCTGCTTGGGGAGAGAAAATAGAAAGGAAAGAAAAAAGTAACAGTACAGTGCAGATATCAGTTTTATTACTTAAGTAGTCTTCAGAAATTCTTTATAATCATCACATGCCTGAACACATATTTTTTTGTTTTTCATGATAAATTCCCAAATTTACTTTTCCAGGGTCATGAAAAGTAATATGCTAATTTAAATAGCTCGTGAACAATGATGCTTGGTCTTTAAAGTCTGTTTCATATTTTGCAAAATCCATTAATTGACTATTTAAAAAATTTGTCCTACTAATTACCATCCCCTTGTACCAAGCCTGTCCTATGGTGGTCACTTGACAATGTTAGTTGAATGGAATTGGCACCCAGTTAGGATTCGCTAGCATTTATGGAACACCAACTGTGTGCCATGTACTTTACTAGACACTTTATGTACACTGTCTGTTTGAAGGGGGGCTTTTTTCTTTACATTTTATAGTTGAGGAAACTAAGGAGCGAAGAGGTTACGTGGTTTCCCTAAGGTCATATAACTGAGAAGGGGCAGCACCAGAATCTGAATCCAGCTCTTCTGATTCTACATTATAATTTCCTTTCATTATACCTGTGTTTCGAGAAATATGCTTCATGGCTAATAACTTGCATCAGCATCCCCTAGTGTACTTGTTAAATGAAGGCTGCTGGGTACCATACTCACTCTGTTGAGCTATAATTTTGGTGGTGATGTCAAGGAGGCCCAGGAATTCATATCTTAATAAGTTAAGCACCCCAAGTGGTTTTTTGTATATTCTAAAGTTTGAGGATCACAGCATACTGGCATTTCTGTTTTGGGGGTTTTTTGGGCTTTTGAAAAAAATTGAGATATAATTCACATACCATAAAACTCACCCTTTTAAAGCGTATAATTTGGTAGCTTTTATTATATTTACAAGGGTGTGCAACCATCACCACTATCTAATTCCAGAAGTTTTCATCATCCCAAAAAAGAAACTCTGTATCCATTGGCAATCACTGTTCGTTCCCCCTTTCTCCATCCCCGGGTAACCACTAATTTACATTCTCTTGCCTATTCTGGACATTTCATATATATGGGCTCATACAATTTGTGACCTCTTGTATCTGACTTCTTTCCCCTAGCATAATGTTTTCAAGATTCATTTGTGTTGTAGCATGTATTGGTACTTCAGTCCTTTTTGTGGCATAATATTCCATTGCATGAATATATCACATTTTGTTTATCCATTCATCAGTTGATGAACATTTGAGTCGTTTCTGCTTTGCCTATGATGAATAAGGCTACTATGAACATTCATGTACGAGTTTTTATGTGGGCATATAAAGTTCTTCTGCGTATATACCTATATACCTAAGCATGGAATTGCTGGGTCGTATGGTAACTATGTTTGACTTTTTGAGGAACTGCCAAACTGTTTTCCAAAGGAGCTGCACTGTTTTATATCCCACCAGCAATAAATCAGGGTTCTAATTTCTCCACATCCTCACCAACACTTGTTACTGCCCTTTTTTATTTTAGCCATCCTAGTAAATGTGAAGTGGTGCATACATACTGGCATTTCTGTACTGAAGCAGTTGGCTTAGAAGAAGATAGATACATCTTCCAAAAGCCTTAGGTAGCCTTCTTCAGTGTCCCTCTGCCCACAGTCAGCCCTTTTCCTGAGTAGAAAAAGGAGAATACATCTCAGTAAATATTATGAGGCTAGCGTAGAACAAGTACATAATTCTGTGGAGGTGGTATAGATATAATATGGTCCTACTCTCGAGATGTTCAAAGTATTGGGGAGAGGATATAAATGAAATATTTAGACTTGAAACAAATAGGTAAAATATAGAACTTTATAGAACAAAGTGATCAATAGAAGAGAATCTGTTGGCTTAATGCATGGTCAGATATTGAGATCAGGCAATGGTGGTTGGAATCTTCTGGAAAGGTGGGATTTCAAAGGACTGGTGGGAGATGCGTGAGAGTAGAGGGTATTTCAGGCAGAGAGCGGAGCCTGACGGCTGCCTAGCGAAGGGAACAGCAGGCTGTTTGAGGGTGAGGATGGAGGTCCAAGCCTAGGGCATGGCCCTTTGTGGACCAGGCTAGGGTGGCTGCAGGCCCCTGCTCTGAGTACATGCTGACACTGTATTCCTAGCTGCCCTTACTCATGAGTGAAATTCTTGGGCCTGTTAGCATATATTTAGAAACAAGCAGTTTTTACCAACATTTTAGGACCTGACCTCTCTCCCTGCTGCCTGCCGTGGAGGAAAGTTTATGATGGGCTAAGAAATAGGGGAAGTGTGGCTGGGTAGCACCAACCCTAGTCTTGAAGTGTGGGCTCTGCTTCTGTGACCCATATGAACTCCAGCTTCTCTGGAGCCCCATTCTCTCCCCATGTCAGATGGGGTTTGATTTCACATTGGAACTCTGATTCTGTAGCCCTCACGCTGTGACTTGTCTTAACGGAACTGTAAGTGCTATGAGAGATGAGCACAGCAGCATCCTTCATATTGCCAGATGCAAAGGACACTATAGTCCCTGTCTTACTGTCCTCCCTGTGGCCTTTGACTCCTTCGTAACCATCTCCTCCCTTGACCTCTGTGACAGCGTGTTCTCCTGGCTCCTCCTCCAGCTCCTTGGTCACTCCTATAGTCACTTAGCCTCTCTGAGCCTCGGTTTTCTCATTTGTGAAGTGAGGACAGCAGCCCAGCTTTGGTTAGGGTCGTGGTAATGTTAAATGAGAGCGTGCATGTCAGCATCCAGGCACAGCCCTGGCACAGTAAGTCCTGAGAGAGGGCACAGAGGTGAGAGCCAGGGGAGGAGGCAGAAAGGGCCCTTGAGCATCCTTTTAGAGATGCTAGTCCCATGTTCTTAAACAAAATCTTCCTTTATTTTAACGTTTTTTAACATTTATTGGATTAAATGAGGCCTAAGTGATTATCATTTCATACCCATAAATAATACCTATCCAGTTTACATATTCCCAGCTTGTTAATGCCCTGTGGTGTGCACACTGCTGCTGCAGGGTGATTGGTAAGCATTGCCCAGTGACGGGAGGCTGAGGTACAGAGCTCAGTGTCCAGCCTGGGGACATGGAGTAGGTCAGTGCTTGGGCTCAGGCAGGAGGAGCCCCTGACTTTTCCCTCACTGCACAGAACAGCCTATGAGATGTTTCAGCAGAAGAACGTGGAGCAAACTGGAACTGGAGGGTGAGGCCGCGGTATGAGTGAGGAGAGGCTGCCATGCTCCGTTCCCCAGCCTGCCCTCAGCACTGTACCCCTTGCCCCTCCTCAGTGATCCTAACAGGCAGTGCAGTCCTGAGAGCACAGTGCTGGGCTCTGTAGTGGTGTTTCAGTCCATATTGAAGACCATGAGGCATGCTGCTGGGTTGCCACTAGTGGTTCAGGAGACTTTGTTTCCCTCTCTTCTCTACCTTGGACACAGGGCATGTAAATAGGGGCCCCTGGGAGGAGGTCTCAGTTGGGATTATTGTAGAGGAGTCCTGTTGCTGTTGATTTTAGTCATTGACTCCTGGTTGTTTTGATTGAAGCTTTCCTACACTCCCCAAATCTTACACTCGGTGCCATCTAGATGCTTTCTTTAGCATCTTAGATTTTGTTGATTTCTGTTAGTGTGTGCTTGATGGGCAGTCACATTTGCCTTCTGTACCGCCAGCTTCCTAAGGCCTGAGTGAAAGTCCCCATGTACCTCCTTTTTGCCCCGGCCCTGTCATTGTGTCACGTAGCCTCAGCCACTCTGAGCTCCACGTTGCTGCTGGAACCAGCCACCACAGTCCTAGCAATAGCCAGAGCCACAAAGTTCTTTATTCTCCTGTTGGCCAGAGAAAGTGCTGGTTGCTGGTCTCTCGGTTGCTTCCCTGTGAGCAGGATTTCCATTTGTGAGGAGGCACCACTCTGAATAAAAGTCAAGGGGACACAGGAAAGAACACAGGCCAGGCCAGCTCTGGACCCCCTTGTTGAGCCAGTGCCACCCTGTGAAGGGGTCTGCTTGTTCACATTCAGACCTGAGAAATACCCTCCTGCCCTGCCCACCACGTGTGTGGCCTTTGTTTCAAATTACGTGTAAGAAATAAGCTGAAGGCAGTCCCTGTCCTTAAGCAGTTTATGTTCTAAAAATAACCGTGGCAGAAGTTCTGTTCTTTATGGAAGGTTTCTCCTCAAATACATTATTTTAGCATTTTAATTATTTACCCCGCTTTTTACTTTTCATCTCTCTGAGGAAAGATAGAGATCATTATTGTAGATTGTGGAGTCATAGACCTGGGAGGGTCACCTAAGCCTGCCCTCTCCTTTTACCAATGAGGAAACCTCTACCCAGAAAGGCTTTGACCTGCGCAGCTAATTCAGTGGTCAAACCAGAGCAAAGGCCAAGGTCTTTTACTCCCATTTTGGTTTTTGTTTGTTTGACTTTGCTATGTTTTACGATGCTGTTTGTCCAAGCACTTAAGAAAGAGGAAGCGGGGCCGGCCTGGTGGCCTAGTGGTTAAGTTCATGTGCTCTGCTTTGGCAGCCCAGGGCTTGCAGGTTCAGATCCCAGGTATGGACCTACACACCACTCATGAAAACATGCTGTGGCAGCATCCCACATTCAAAATAGAGGAAGACTGGCACAGATGTTAGCTCAGGGCCACTCTTCCTCAAGCAAAAACAGGAAGATTGGCTACAGCTGTTAGCGTGGGACCAATCTTCCTCACAAAAAAAGGAAGAAAGAAGAAGAAAGGGTTAAGATTTAATGAGCACGTTCAGATTGAAAAAGTCATGAATGTCTCCTTTTGTCAGAAAAAAGATTTTGATCTTGTGAAGTACAATAGGATGAAGATTCTTGTCCTATTTTTAGAATCACAGGTTTGAAAAGCCACATTCATCTAATCCTCCATAATTTCCAGTTGTGATAAATTCTGTGACTGAAATGCCTGAATGCCATATCTGTTTGGAGTAATGGCAAGATGAAGAGGTCAGTAGGAGATGGCTTTCCAGACCTTTTAGCTAAAGCAGCAGAATTTGGGAGTGACAACTTTAATGACTCTCTTAAACTGATAGGTTGGGAAATAAGGTCAGCAGCATTAAACTCTCAAAGAGCTGAAAGATTTGAGCGTTGTAAGCAGTGGTTACCAATGCTAGGCTTACATCCTAAGGAACTTTGCCAAAAACAGTCACTGTGCAAATTCTCGAAAGCTTTCAGAAGATGGTGTATGAATAGCCAGTTGGTTCTTTACCTTCGTAATCTCATTTAATCCGTCTTGGCCCACTCTAGACCTGGCCCTAGTGTCCTCACACCTGGATGATTGTGCCTACTCTCATTTTCTCCCTTCTCTTATTCTCCCTCCTTTGTCACCATGCTCACCTTCCTAACAGACCTCTGTTCATCTGCTGCTGACCTGTTAAAAGTGCTGGATGGCTCCCTAGTGGCCTTCCTCAGCCTGCCCTCTGTCTGCTTCTCTGGTCCTCTCTCCTTCTGCTCTTTTCTCTCACCAGTCTGAGCTGTCCCTGTTCCTTAATTGCATAATGCACATCAGTGCAGTGAGTGAGTGTGTAGTCCTAGCAGTCAGGCAGCCTGAGCCCAAATCCTGCCCTACAGCCTGTGACCTCAAGCATGTTAGGCAACTGACCTCTGGTTTTTCATCTGTTAAGTGAGGACAATAAGGCTTTGTAAGACTTACATGAAATACTATAGGTAGAAGTGCATGGGGCAGTGTGTGGCGCATAGTAAGTGCTATTAGTTGCTGGTACTATTGTTATTTTCATTCCTGCCTCTGTGCCTTTGTTCCTGTTATTAGTTTTACTTATCTAAGTCCTTCACTTCCTCCAAGCCCAGCATTATCTCATGTCTGCATTCATAAGAGCGCTAGGCCATAATATGTCCAGTCCTGTGTTTTCAGTTTCCTAGCAGTACCAGTGCCCAGCACAGTGCTGTTCAGCCACACTGACCTGCCTCTGTGCTCCTCCCCACGGTAGTCCATGACTGCTCCCTTCTTCATTCAGGTCTCTGCTCCCCTCATCAGAGAGACCTTCCCTGACTGTGCTATTTACAGTTGCATCCCTCGAGGTCTTACATATATTTAACCTGCTGGATTTTTTTCATAACTTTTATCACTGTTAGGCATTATACTTATTTTCTTATTATCCTCAACTGGACTCTCAGCTCCATGAGAGGATGGATTTTGGTTTGTTCACAGCCTTATCCCCAGACCCAGAAAAGTACTTGGCATGTAGTAAGAGTTCAGAGATGTTTCTTTAATAGATGAATAGTAATAACATCTTGCATTTGTATAGGGAGATTTACAGTTTGTTTTCATGTGCATTCTCTTACCTGCTTCGTAACGACATTGATAGAAATATCAGCTTTACTTTGCGGATGAGAAACAAGCCCAAAGAGGTTTAAAGATTTGTCCCAGGTCAAACATCTAAAATAGTCACTGAGGTCTTCTGACCTCCAAATCCAATGTGGTTGCCACACACCATGCTCTGTGTTAAGTGTTTAGTTAATAATGGTGGTGGTGATGACCGAGGGCAGCAGCAGTGGCCAGCTTGGTCTCGGAGATTTTCACAGGTTTTATAAGTCACAGGGACAGACTGAGAGGGGGCGGAGAGTAGAGCAATTGTTAAGGCAGCTGCTGCCAAGTGATCTCACTTCGTAATCTCATTTGATCCTCCCGACAAACTTGCAGAGTAGCCAAGCAGGGATTACTGTTCTTTTCTGCATTGATGTTTCTTTGATAAAGTTTTCCCTGCATTGATATTTTTGGCTCTCTTGTCTACTTTTGTACACACCCTTAATTTTTAACTGGTTTTCCTGTAAATATAGTTTTGTACAGTGTTATCTTGTGGGAGGAAGGGAGGCAAGCTGAGGTGGGGACCAGGTTGGATATAGTATAGCTCCTGAGTTCTGACACTATGGAACCTAACCAGAAATGCAGTTTTTAAGGTGGGGGGGGGGACCCTAATGTTCCTTATCTTTATTTTGTTCTTTGTCTACTTAGTTCTCCTCCCTCCCCCAGTAGTGATTTTGCTCCCTAGAACTGCCTTGTTTGTGTTTTGATGTGAATTAACTTTTCAGCTTTCTAGATTATACATTCTAGCATTAGAAGTGTAGAGACCGATCTGGGAAGGGACTGCACTCATATAATCGGAGAAGTATGATTTCACATGAGCAATTATATGAGTGAGGTACATGAGGCCAAGAAGGAAGATTGTTGCTGAATGATGCTGAATAAGGGACTTAGGGATCCCTGATGTGTGTAAAGTACTAGACTGAGTATTGTAGGGGACACATAGGCATAATGTAATTATAGATAAGAGGTTGTCAAACTGTTCTGCAAAGGGTTAGATGGGGAATATTTTAGGCATGTTGACCATACAGTCTGTCTCAACTGCTCAACTCTGTCGTTAGAGCTCAAAAGCAGCCATAGACTAGAGGATAAGTAACCACTGGGCAAGGCTTTGTTTGGCCTAAAGGTCTTACTTTGCCAACCCCTCCTATCGAAGGTAAGTTCTCTTGGTTTTGTAGGGTAGTCATGGAAGGTTTTACTTAGGAGTTACAACTTGAGCAAGGCCTTGAAGAACGTCTGGAACTTGACTAGTGGAGAGTGAACAATTGATTAAAAGGACAAACTAGGTGATACAGGGAATGCTTAGGAGACATTGAACAAACCAGCCTGGCTAGTATTTAGACACTTGGTTCCTCATTGACTAGATTCCTGCTATAGGGGCATTTCTGGACATAAAGAACTAAGGTAGCTCTGTCCTTAAGCTTGTACCCAGTACATTGGGCAAGTATAGACATCAGGCCTACCAGCGTTAGAGGGTGAGGATAGGGTGCTTGAGAAATTGCTCTGCTTCTAACCTGCTTCCTGCCCTGGCAGAAAGGCAATTGCCAGTCCTTCTCTAGATTAGATTTCCTGGGCTCACTTCCTGGGTTAAATGCTGTAAGCCTCACTTTCCCCATCTGTACAATGGAGATGATAATATATTGTTATTTTGAGGAGTTAGTGACATAATCCATGTAAAGTTCTGGGTTCAGTAGCACTCATAATAGTAAAAGCTCAGTAAATTGTGGCTGTTCTTTTTATAACCTCTAAATTAGACTGAAAACATTAGTGTTGCTTTCTTGGAATTATTTTAGATTCGTAAAGTGGGTATATGCTCAGGATAGCTTGACTGTTTCACTTTGTTTATATAATATCAACAATGACAAAACCCCTCACGACACCATAAGTGAAACTCACTAGAAATAAAAAACCAATAAATTACAGGATCAGTTTGCAGCAAAGACTTTAGGTATTAGATTTAGCAGATACAAACTATAAAATAAACATCTGTATAATAAATAATGTAATTTTTAGAATAATTAAAAGAAAGTCTAGAAACAAGACACTATCTTAATTGACCAGATACTTTTAAAAGAACTAGTAGTAGCAGCAGGACCTAGGTATTTGGTAGCCCTTGTCTTGCTTCTGACAGACTGGTACATGTGCACGCATGCGCAGACATACACAGTGTTGTATGCATTTCTGTTTTTTTGTTTATTCCATTCAGCCAACATTTTCTGTACCAAGCACTGTGTTATGCACTGGTAGAGAAGACTACAGATATCTGTGCTTGTCCTTAAGGAGCTTATAGTCTACTCTTGCCTTTGTTTTCCAAAGGTGATCAGTCTTTGGAAGACTGAAGACAAAAGACAATAGAGACTACAGACTTATTGGCCTAACAAGATTTTTTGGCTGCCATTTTACTGCTCACACATAGCCAGGTCTGTCCTCCAGCATATCAGTCAGCATGATTCGCATGTACCAGAAACTAATCAACATATTTTGAGTACAGTAGTGCCTGCTATTTTGGGATAGTTCCTTGGCAGAGTCCTTTGATACCAGGGATTTCTCTAGGTTCTGGTCTTTGTAAGTTTTCTTCTACCCAAAACTCCTAACTTACTGCCCAAAGAATTCATCTATAAAAAGGTTAGGGTAATACTTTAATAGGAAAACAGCCCATTTGCCCACAGGCCTTTAATCACTTTGAGAAGTAACTAAAACATAGCAAACAGTTATTAATTCTGAAAATCCTAACCTATTATAGTAAAGAAATTGATACATGTGTTTATAAGGCCTAGGTGAAATAATTGACATCAGGAAGAAGAAAGCACTAAAGGAACGCATTTGTCTGGGTGGGGGCCTGAGGAAGACGTCAATGGAGAGATGGCATTTGAACTGGAGTTTGGAAGATGAATGAGATTTTGATAGTTGGGTAAGGAGGTGGGGATCACAGAGAGCATTCTAGACTGAAAGAGAAAAGATGCAGAGGCTTGAAAGTAGAAAGTTTCTGCAGAGGTGAGAAATGTGGCTGGAAATCTGGGAAAATGAGGCTTTTGCTTCCCCACTGTGAAATTTCCTCTTTTTGTCCCCTCCACTCTCATTTTACCCTGTTACTCTTCACCTCTTTTTGTTCCACTTAGATGACCCCTGTTGAGATACTTGGAGAGGAATAACTTTCCTGTGCACATTAATGGGATTACCATAAATAAAATATTTTGTTTATATGACTGAGAATGAAATTTTCACTTGCATTACTAAATGATATTTTGTAATCAGTGCTTGGGGAATGTTTTTCAGGTTGAAAATATCCTTTTGCATGACCGAGGCCACTACGTCCTGTGTGACTTTGGAAGCGCCACCAACAAATTCCAGAATCCACAAACTGAGGGAGTCAACGCAGTAGAAGATGAGATTAAGAAGTAAGCTTTTCCTCCTTTCTTGGAGTTTTGTCCATTATCATATCAGCAACTTTACTTTCAGGTTATGATTGAGAAGATCAGAGTGGGAAGACATGGTGCTACTCAGTTGCCCCGTCTCAGAGCATCATGTTGGCAGTTAGGTTGTTGGATTTTAAGGAGAGGATGTGCAGAGAGTTCACAATCATTGGTTAGTAGAGTAAAATGAAGGAATCTTATAACATTTTATCAGTGGTCCTATGGTTATTGTACATAGACATTTTGATTTACATCACATAGCCCTTAAAAAGCTGTGTGATGTACACACCATAGACGTACTGTGATGTTTTTAAGTGGAATCACAACCACCATGACGTTATCAGTCACTTGTGTATGCTTTTTGCTGAACCATGAATTACTGTTTATTGCTTCCTGCTCATAAGGAGCTCACCTGCAATCTAGTGGAATTAATGGTGAGTAGGGCTATTGAAGTTTCTACAGATATTGAATCACTGACTTCCACCAGAAAAAGCTTCTTTAGATTTGTGACTCCAGTAAGAATCTGACCCGTTTTCCCCTGTTGTCCAGAGTGTTGGATTTTTCACAGGCAACACCATAGTGCTGATAAATCAGTAGTCTAGCGGTCACACTTACATCCTAATCGTCACTCTCCTTTGCTGCATCACCCCTGGCAACCAAGCCTGGGGCAGGAAGACTTCTGGTCCAAGGCCCTGATGGACACCTAAATCATAGTGCCCTCTGGGCTCTAGAGACTCAAGCAGCACAAATCATATGCTCAGTGACACCAAGGCACTCACTTTGAAGATGAGCATATGCTACTCTTTTGTTGAGCCAGAGATAAGAGGAACACTGTTGTTTCAGCCCTATTCCGGGAGTGCAGATCCCATCCACACCTTCCCCCGGCCCTCAGCCAGGCCCCACTTTCTGCTGTTTTACAGTGTCCCAGCCAGTATTACATCTCTGTGTCAAGCCACATTTAAAAGAATTAATGTTTTTAAAAACAAATCAGCAAAATATAGTATCAGACAGCAAGGATTTACAGGAGAAGGTTTTGTCATTTGAGGACCCAAGAAAAGTTGCTTTTGGAGTTTATTTAGTGCCTGAGTATCTGGGTTCCCACATGCTCCTAGATTAGAAGGTCTGCTGTAGAGGGCCACGGGTGTGTGCCAAGGACAGCTTTTCATTTTATCTGCACTAATATGTCATACTCTCTTCTGCAGATTGCTCCCAGGGAACTAGACTCTATTAATATATATATATATTAAAAGTATTTCTGCTGCTCCTGGTTTTTAATTATAGCAATGACAGATATTTAACAAAAAATGAATCTCTTGATTGTAGATACACAACGCTGTCCTATCGAGCACCAGAAATGGTCAACCTGTACAGTGGCAAAATCATCACTACGAAGGCAGACATTTGGGTAGGTGTCAACTAACCTATCCACATCTCAGATATCAGCAGTCTTGACTGTAAACTTTCAGCTTTAATCCAGACAGTGCCATAGCACAAGTGGCCACTGTACCATATCATTGTCCACTTATCCCTCGGGGTTATTCTTGACTCGAGGTGACCCGCCACTGCTTCTTGAAGCGTGTCCAAGGAAATTACTTTAGAGCTCTGTGAAAATTATTCAGGTGACCTGCCCGTTATTTAGGTGGTTTTCACATATGTGTTACCAGTTCTTGAGAACAAAACAGCTGAAATACTTGTTCTTTATTGGAGCACAATTTGCTGATGATGTTAGAAATAATGTAAATCAGCAGCTAAATGGTGGTGTTAGATTCTAAATTCAGTTCCTAATAGGTTAATAGTACATAGTTTTTATATCTGCTAGTTAATGTGGATGGTGCCAGTATCCCTCAGTAGACCCAGTGCAGTTATAGTAAATAAACCACTGGTAGCAGTCTGCTTTCTTTATCTTTTTAGGCTCTTGGATGTTTGTTGTATAAATTATGCTATTTCACTTTACCATTTGGGGAGAGTCAAGTGGCAATTTGTGATGGAAACTTCACAATTCCTGATAACTCTCGATATTCCCAAGATATGCACTGCCTAATTAGTAAGTATTCCAAGTTTCTAGTGTCATATTTTTATTTCTAATCTTTAGGAATGAATTGGAGGATAAAGGGATTCGATCCCAGGAGTGATGGGTTGAATGCAAAGAAAAAGAAATCAGTTGATAATGGTTGGTCACTCAAAGATATGTAACAATGTCTAGTTACAGTAGTAGGTCTTTTTGCTAGAAAGCTAAACCCGATTTCACACCTGAGCCAGCCACCTGAGCAGAAATCCTAACTGTGCTTTGATCAGTATACTACTGCTCTGTTTTCTTGCAGTCCGTATGAAAGCTCTGGTACCAAAGGAGTCCAGCTGACTCACATCAAATGATAAGAAATTCATCTTTGCAGAACTGGAAGCAACTCAAATTAAAATGATTGCAATGCGTTGGCTGGATTGAATACATAATTAAGACTGTATAACTCTATGGAACTAGGTTTTTCCTTTCATTTAGGTTAATCACTGGATTTTGATAAGCATTTAAACTCAGTGCTTTGTTTAAGATGTTTTTTAAGATTCCCCACTCTTTTGCATTGTCATAGCAAGCATATGTACCAATATTCATTAACCAGATGGTAGAATAAGTCATCTTTGCACAAACCACTGTACTAAAATACTAAAGAAACAGAGATTTTTATTATCTTTTGACATTGGTCAAGACGTTTTGCATCTAAATTTTAACCATTATGGATTGATTATAAATCCTGAGCAACCCAGCTGGGGTCCTGAGTAGGAACATACTGGAGAAAATAGAAGCAAGTGTGGGGCGGAGCATCTGACATTTGTTGAGGGCCTGATTGTACCTCATTTAATTCTTGAGACCTTATATAGTAAGTATAATTATCCCCATTATACAAATGAGGAAACTGAGGGTGAGAAAATAAAGATAACTTACCTGAGTTAACAGTTATAGCTTTTGAGTGACTGTCCCTTCTATTGGGCCAGTTTTATCAATCAACCTCTTCTGTTTATTTACAAAAAAGGAGGGAGAGTATTTGAAGGAATGTAGTATGGCATATTTAATGATCGTTGGATTGTTTTCAGAGTTAAAGCACTGTATCTGTTCTAGAATTGCAGCTATGTAAATGAGATTGGAAGGAAATATGGGGAAATGGCCAAATTAGATGCCAGAATGATAGAGTTTTTGGTAATAAATTTTTTTCTTTTTAACATTTGTGCGGTGAATTCATATTAGGACAGACACCTCTTATGAACGTTTGTAACCTGACATCTTTCCTAAACTCTGATCTATTTCAGTTTACAAACTATTTGAAGATTCTGTTGTCACTCTAAACTCACAGGCCTAAAATTAAATTTATTGTCATTGCCCTCCCCACAACCTTCTTTTACTCCCAGTGCAAGGTTCCCCTCTCCTCTTTTCAGTTTGTGTCAGTAGTGTCACCATTCAAACTTGAGTGACTGAGATTTAAGATTTTCTTTAGATCTGGCTAGCAAGAGAGAGGAAAGAGTCAGTCATTTCCTAAGTGGCAATAATTCTTTGTTTGGAGTTTCTCCTATTTTCACTTCATTCTCTCTATTCCAGTCGCTGTCACCATTGTCTCTGTAGACTCTGTGAGCTCATGCCTGTACTGGTGGATTGGCCACCAGCCTCTCCCCTCCCTCTTTGCTCTATCCAGCACACCCTCACCACGAGATTAATCTTGTAAAGTGCCACCCTGCCGTATCCCTGTTAGTAAACTTCAGGGCTTATTAGTGGTCCCACAGTCAGGCCCAAGATTCTTGGCATGGCCCCTAAGAGCCTTCATATTCTGGTTCCAATCCACCCGCCTAGCCTTAGGAAATTTCTAACAAGGAAGTCTCTGCCCTGTACTTCTGCCTCCTCAATTTCCTTGTAACAAAGCATTCTCTTGCCTTTCTCCAAGTCCATCTTTGCTTAGACTGTTCTCTCACCTGGAATGTCTTTTCCTCTGCTTTTCCCTGACTGACTAAAATGTTTCCTGCCGTCAAGGACCAGCTCAAGTCCTACCTCTTTTGCAAGTCCTACGTGAGACTGCAGCCTCATCACTATTTTCCCAACTTCATGTCCAAACCCTTCATTTGATTCCTTTGCAATAAATTGCCTTGATTGTTATTTGTATATATACATGTATATGTTTGTGTGTCTTCTCAAAGATTTCTTTTCTTGAGGATTTTTCCAGCTTCAGAAAGGGCAGAAGCTTAAAGGACCTGGAAACAGACAAGTGATTTATAGATCACGGTAAAAGTAGAGATGTATTTGTTATTTTGTAATTTCTTTTAGACTGGAAACCAGCTAATATCTCCAACAAAAGAATCATAAGTAAATTCTTGACGTTTGAGTTTTGGTTATAATTATCAAGAATAATCATTTGTTTAGCAAGGTATTATGAACTAAGGAGGCCAGAAGCAAGACCTTGTTACTTCCTAGGTACCAGAATATGAAGGTGTTAATTTTCATATTGAGAGCTTGAGTCTCTGTTGTACAAGGCACAGAATATGAACTTCAAGTATCTTTGTTACAATTCAAAAACTTAATTTTCTTGTGGATATTAAGAATTTTAGGAAAATTAGAGCTTCCCTTTCTGAGAGGGGAGGAAAAGGGCTAATTGTGCTGTCTGACTTTTATGAGAAATAAAAATTTGGTAATAGAGAAATTATGCTTCCTATCTAGTGTAATAATTGTTAGGATTGTATTAATCAGTTTACATATGTTTGTCTTAGGGTATATGTTGGAACCAGACCCTGACAAAAGGCCGGATATTTACCAGGTCTCCTACTTCTCATTTAAACTACTCAAGAAGGAATGCCCAATTCCAAATGTACAGGTACGGGAAAGGTGCTTTTTAGGGAAAGTAAACATTATCTAATGGTCTTTTAGAATTCCTGGGGTGTTAATCAGCTGTGTAAATGAATATGGATGTCCCTTTCTTTGTCTAGTAGAGGGCATCCAAGCAAAACTAACCAGGAAGCACTTGCCATAAAGGGAATCCAATTTTCCCATAGAATTTAACTATAAAACTGAGTCAGTTACACTGAAAAAAAAATGCCCTAGGGTTTGAGTTCAACACTTTGGGTGAAGATTGACTGATATATTGTCTTGTCAACTTCACAGTTCGCTGAGAGCCAGGTGCCTGTTGTAGTTGCCCAGAGGTGATTAGGCAGGCTGCTTGCCTGAGCAAGGCTCTGGACTTGCCCCCATGCCTGTTGGAACGTAAGCCCCTTGTCACTCTGCTCCTTCATTGCACCAGAACTTTCTTGATTTTGTTTCTGCTGTTGGCCATCTGTAACTCCCACTCATTTTCCTCTGTCTTCCTCTACACAGCAGGTAGGAATGTTTTCTACACTTAGTAATCCTAAACTCTGCATTCACAGTTTTCAGGGTACAGTGCTTCCAAACACCCTTTTTACAGGCTTGGCATATTTTTCATGTCACAATATGATCCAGCTCTTAAATATTTTGCTAATAGATGCCATAAGAAATAAGTTCTAATCTGAAATTGTCTTCCTAATTTCTCCAGTAATGAACTTTTGATGTCACTATTGGGGCTCGTGGGTGCTGATACATAACAGTCCTCTTTCACTCCCATGTTTGGAATCAGTTGTAGGAATCATCAGATGGAGCTTAGAATATTGCCTTTGTTACTGATAAGATTACGTCAAAGAACGTAGCTTGACCAGTCAGGCTCCCTAACATTAGCTCCACGTGACTGAACAGTGAGCGCCTGATTCCTGAGGGACAGGCTCTTCCCTAAAGGAAGTAGGGCAAGGGTGAACCAGAGGAGCTTCTCTTTTTTTCCCCAGTCTTATCAGTCTAATAAGTTACCCTTCTCCCTCAGGAGACAAACGCTTGGAGGGTAAAAGCAAAGCTAGAAATTTTCTAGCAGAAATTCTTTCCACTGGAAACATGAAGGAAATGAGACATCCCTCCTAAAAGCCAGATTGATTATTAGTATTCCGTCTGTCAGGTTTCCCAGATTAAAACGAGGGATACTCTTCAGTAACCTAACATGACCGTGTTTTCTTTTGCTGTCCCACTTTCTCATTCATAAAGTAAAATAAGGTGAAATATAATTGGAAGCATTCATATGGGTAACTAGTTTTTAAGAAGTCAGCTTCACAAGTCTCAGGTCATGTGGCACTTTCTCAGCCAGGGTAAGCAGTTGTCTTTGGTTAGGCACAGCTAGTGCTCCCTCACCAGGCAGCATTAGATGGTGCGGAATCCAAGCTGGAGGAGCTCTGCTGGGCTTTGGATTGCGTAGTGCCTCACATACTGGCAAGAGGTGCTGGCTCAGCAACCGAACGCACTGTGGCTGTGGTTTTCTCCCAGCATTCTAACTGAACGCACCCTGTTTTTGGCACACTGGTTAGCTTTAACTTCTCTAAGATCTAGCTGAGAACTTAAACAGTAATAGTAAAGACATCTCTTTCCCATTCCTTCCATGACATCACTTCTAAGCTGTGTTGTAGGAAGAGAAGGGTACTGAGTTCAAGCCCCAGTGTGCTTAGCCTGGTCCAGAAGGTTGAGAATGATGGGGGAGGAGTATGCTGCATGCGGGCTGCTCTGTCCTCTTCTCAAGATACTTTGCCTCCCTTACTAGGGCTGAGTCCAGTGGGATATGCTTTTAGTTAACCTCCCTTCCCTCTGCCAGAGACCCAGGGCCTAGAAGCTGCTCCAGAAGACTCCAATATGTATTTCCATCAGCCCAGTTATGTTGGTTATTATTTTACAAAGAAGTCTGTGATGTCCTTTTTTTTAATTTCTTTTCAATTCTACAGAACTCTCCCATTCCTGCAAAGCTTCCTGAACCAGTGAAAGCCAGTGAGGCAGCTGCAAAAAAGACCCAGCCAAAGGCCAGGTAAGAAAGGCCTTAGTGAGCACATGTCCTGCTCTGGGTGCTGCAGTAGCAGGGGAGGATGCCTGTGTTTCTACATTCTTATACTGCCATGGCCAGAGGCTGGCAGAACAGGCAAGCAAGCTCTGTCTCCCCTAGGCAGAAACTGTTCTTTGGGAGTGCAAAGAAGAATATAATGAAATACAGTGATCTACATTTGAAAGAGAATCAAGAACTCCACAGCTGGTTCCTTTGCTTGGGAATAGGCTCAGGGGCATTCAGAGATGAGGCAACAGCAGAGTTTAAATATTGCTAGTGTAAGTGTCCTAAATATGTGACCTGGCCTTTGTTTAGCCTCATTCACTACCCTAATCCTCCATCTCCCTTTCTTTCTTACTTTCTGTGGCTCTGGCCACGTTAGGAAAGTACAGATCAAAGCACTGAACCCATAAACAGTAAAAGAGCCTGTGGGTCTCAGCTAGTCACATTCTGTGTAACCTAGGGTCTTCAAGAAGCAGGTACCAAGAGAGGATTAAAGAAGCTAGGATTTATTTGGGGAAATGCCCCTGTGAGAGAAAATGGGGAGGGAGCCGGGCGGCCAGGGAAGGCTGGGAGAGCCAGCAGAAGGCGATGTAAGTGTGACTGAGAGAGAGGAAGGAGAAGTTGGATGGAAGTGACCTAGAAACTGCCACACAATATAAGGAAGGTTCACCCAAGGTGTTGGGGAGTCCTCAAGCCCGGTAGGCCACCCTGTCTCCCAGGAACGGGCCTGGCTTAATATCCCAGCCCCAGGGGCAGGCTGTGGGAAGCGTGGCCCCAGGGCAAATGTGGTAGATTTCAGGAGCGCGGCAGCTGGGGCACTTGGTCTCTTGCCCCCTTTGTAGCTGAAGGTCTGCAGGACACATCCTCATGGCTGCCGTGCCTTCTAAATGGCAAATTCCCAGGGTGGTCAAGGAGATGTTTATTCTCTTCTTTTTTCTACCACACTTCAGGACAAGGAAATGTTAGCAGCAAACTGTCAACAAAGTACCCTAGATGGGAATATGTGAATTTTAAAAGAACAGTAAAATAACTTCTGTATTTTAAAAAATTCTTTAATATTTATAGAATGCCTGCTGATGTGGCTCTAAAGTAATGAGACTTTGGTTTTTAATAAACTTAGCAAACTATATCCATGTTGTGACTTTGTGGTCTGTTTATTTCTTACATAAATCTGCCATGCTCACCTCTGGGAATTGCTTTGGGGGCTGATTTAATTAACTTAGTATTTTGGATTTATGGCCTTCTTGTATTAGGCCCAAAAATGGTAGGTACTGAGGCTAGGCAAGGATCCGTTCCCACAAAGCACACACATTTATAAAAACAATAGTAGCCACTAACATTTGCATGGTACTCTGTTGTGTAAAATCGAGAAAGTAATACCTGCATCATAAGGCAGACGTGAACATCGAATGCATCAATGACTATGAAATTGTTTTATAAACTGTAGAGTGTCCAAACTATTAGTTTATATGGACCTCAATAATGCGACAATACACAGACCTTATAGCCAAGAGATTTGGGTCTAAGTTGTCTTATCTATGATTTCTGATGATTTCATTCACATTATCATATTTGCTCCCCAGTTCTGAGAGGTAGTTTTTCTTTCTAACCCTGTTTTCCAAGTAGCCATGATTCATTGAGGCATCGTGTATACCAGATACCATACTAGGAACTTTACATAAATAAGATGATGGTTTTTTCCCTTAAATGACCTGTGAGGTCATTGTTGTCATTCTCATTTTACGGACAAGGAAACAGACTCAGAATTATGAGTACATTGCCCAAGGTAGTTAGTCAATATGAGATTAAAAGAACCAGAACTGGGGCCAGCCCCATGGCAGAGTGGTTAAGTTCCCACGCTCTGCTTCCGTAGCCCAGGGTTTCGCTGGTTCGAATCCTGGGCGCGGACATGGCACCGCTCGTCAAGCCATGCTGAGGCGGCATCCCACATGCCATGGCTAGAAGGACCCACAGCTAAAAATATGCAACTATGTACTGGGAGGGCTTTGGGAGAAAAAGGAAAAATAAAATCTTTAAAACAAAACAGAATAAGAACCAGAGCTTCAGCATCCACACTCTTTTTTACTCTGTCGGTTAAGTGATTTGCCCAAGATCACACAGGTTTGACAACTTAGAGCCAGATCTCCTGGCTTCAAGGTCTGCATTTCTCACAGCGTTATCGAGGTCCATACAAACTAACATTTTGAGCATTCTCCACTTTATGAAATGGTTTCACAGTCATTGATGCGTTTGATGTTCACACCTGCCTCATGATGTGGATATTGTTTTCTCCATTCTACACATGACGGACCCAAGGCTAAATGAGGTTAAATGACGTATCTATTACCACACAGTTGGTTAGTGGGGAGTGAAGCTCAAACAGAGCTTTCTTTGACTTCAAATCCCATTGTCTCTAACATGTTATCTTGGGAGAAGTCCAATGTGGAAGTTCTTAGCATTTGGTTTTACAGAAGTCTGTTCGCCTCCCTCAGCCTTAGCTTTATCTTTCCCAACATTTGTCCTATTTTCCTTCCCACCTCTCTTCCCTAGATTACAGCCTCCCCAAATGCGATAGCTTTTATATTCTCAGTTTTTCACCCAGCTCAAGAGCATCTCTCTAGCAGGATGACAGTGAAAAGCTTCAGGGTCCAGAATGGACATACCTGGGAGGTGTGTCATGAGGAAGGACATGGGCCAGGTGCTTTGCTTCCTGTTTTGCATTTCATGGAGGCTGTGCCAGACATATTTTGGAAATATCCATGAAACTTGTTTATTTTGGCCTTATCCTCAGCTATGCTCTCTAAAGTGCATTTTCAAAAGACAACTACTCTGATCTGAGTTAGGTAGTAGCCAGCTGCCTGGACTCTATAAATTAGGGGAAGTCACCACTAGGCTTTAGCACCATCACGAGATGCAAGCAGACCACACAGCAGTCCTCCCTGTATTACTTTGGATTAGATTTGGCTGTGAGTTACAGAAAGTCCAAAATGACAGTGGCTTATATAAGACAGGTGTTTATTTTTTTCTCTCAAGTAAACCAAGTCTGGAGGTAAGTAGTCCAGGGCTAGTATGGCATTTCCACTCCATGAAGCTCTCAGGAGCCCAGTCTCTTCAAGCTCACAACTCTACTGTCACTATGGTTGTGGCCATGACCTCATGGACCAGTATGGCAGCATCCCTGTTCCAAGCAGCAGGATCAAAGAATAGCCAAAGAAGAAGAGCAACAAAGGGCATACACCAGTTATTTCTTAAGGTTTCTAGAAACTACCACATAACAACCTGCTTATATCCCATGTAAGGCCGGAACTTAGGCATATGGCCACACGTGATTGCAAGAGAGACAGGGCAATGTGTTTTTTACTCTAGGTGACCCTATGCTCAGCTCAAATTTTTTTATTGAAATATATTTAATAGGTAACATTGAGTAAATTTAAGGTATACAACAACTAAAAATTTTATTACCATGGGAAAAAAGGGAGTATATGATTGGAGGAAATGGAGCTCCTGTCAATACTTCCCAAATCCTTTACCTTGAATTATTTACTTATTCCTTCTACTAGATCCCTTACTGGATTCACTCATTTTACGTGCTTTTTATTGTAGAGAGACCATTTTGACAGCTAGCTCTAACCAAATTTGTGTTCCCTCTTCATCTGAAAACCAGCTGCTTTAAACCCTTCTTTGCATCATCACCCAAAGTGTATTCTGGGAAATCCTAGAAATTAGGTAAAAGGGTTTCAAGGTCAAATAAGTTTGAGAAACATCGCATTCTATATAGTATTCTCTTTGAGGTTCTCCATGCACGTGCACACGTGAAAAGTTCTGCTGGAAAAAAATCTGCTCGATATATTTTATTGAGTGTTTCAAAACTTATTTACCCATGAAGGCTTTATTCATAACATCTAAGTACCTATAACTGTGGAACACTGTTTGGGAAATGTCAGTTAAGTGGATCTGGAAGGTTTGGATGAGTATGGAGGGGAAAGCTAATCCATCATGTACTCTGTCTACTCTCCTGTTTTCCCACTCTTTCACATGAATCTTTTTTTTTCTTTTCCTGTTCTAGACTGACAGATCCCATTCCCACAACAGAGACTTCAATTGCACCCCGCCAGAGGCCTAAGGCTGGGCAGACTCAGCCGAACCCAGGAATCCTTCCCATCCAGCCAGCCCTGACACCTCGAAAGAGGGCCACAGTTCAGCCCCCACCTCAGGCTGCAGGTCAGTAACTAGGTTGATTTGAAATTTGGTACACCTCTTTGTTACTATGGGTAATAGAGAAGTCTTGGAAAGCCTGGTTTTACTTTGGGAATAGAATGCAGAGGCGCATAAAGAATAATGGTTTTCCTTAAGCAACAGGAGGTGAGCTGCCTTTGAAATTGTATAGCAAGAGGCTGGCAAAAGGGGAGACCGCTCATTGAATTCTGTGGAGAATCTCCAAGACCACTGAAGCCTGTTGTCTCTGTTTTTTTCTAGTCTTGGCCCTGATTTTGTGGTTTGGTCCATTCATCCCATACCTACCTCTTTATCTTGTATACTTCTCTTTGCCTTTAAAGAAAGAAGACTCACCTCTTTTTGACATGGAGACATTGTTTCTTTAATGTTCTGTCTCTTGAAGTATCTGTCACTGCTCCATGTTCTGGTATTCTGTTTCTAATGAGATGGCTGAGTTTAGTTTCATAAAGAGGATCGATCCAAATTATCAAGTAACTGAACTCAGCCATCACTTCCCCAACCTGGAAGCTGCTTTTTGTGAATTTAGTGGCCATCTACTTACAGCAAGGCATCCAGACTGAGATTGTGTAACCTACATGTGAAACATCAAAGAATGCTTTTATCCTGCAACCATGCCAACAAGTGCCAAGATTGTGTTTATATACAGTAGCATCAAAGGCCAGTTGAATATGTAGATACTCAGGGTGCTGACTAAAGGAGTAATTGACTAAATGGGGTGGTGAATAAGGGAAGACTTTCTGAAGGAGGCAAGATTTGAACCCTGTTATTGAACCTTGTTTTGAAAAGTAGGAAGCCTGTAGTTTGGCAAGAAGGAAGGACCTTCCAGGTGCAAGGACGATGAGCCGCACATGGATCTTGGGATTATCTGTCCACTTATCACCCGCTCTTTCTTGCTTTGGCAAGAAAGAAAGCCATTTTTGTCTTAAAAAGTTTTGAGCCCTTAAATGGAGTTTATTCTCATTGCAGGATCCAGCAATCAACCTGGCCTTTTAGCCAGTGTTCCCCAACCGAAAACCCAGCCCCCACCCAGCCAACCTCTACCACAGTCTCAACCCAAGCAGCCACAGGCTCCACCTGCCCCACAGCAGCCGCCTTCCACTCCGGCCCAGGGTCTGCCTACTCAGGCCCAGGCCACACCCCAGCACCAGCAGCAACTCTTCCTCAAGCAGCAGCAGCAGCAGCAGCAGCAACAACAACAGCCACCGCCACCATCACAGCAGCCAGCCGGCACGTTCTACCAGCAGCAGCAGCAGGCCCAGGCTCAGCAGGTAAGGTGGTCAAAGTCTGACCCTTGCTTTGGCTATCTGAGTCGTCACTGTGAGAACGCCCACTAGGTACAGGCATCTTCCTTGGGAAGCCCTGGGAAGTCAGCTGTTTACTGTTGCGTCATTGCTTCTCACAGATGTAAATACTAAAGCATTGCGTAGTGGAGAAATCACCGGATCGCTCGCACTCCTTTCTCCTTTCTTCTCAGGCCACAGGGAATTCTCTACATGATTGAGGAACCTCAGTGAGGAAGCTATTTTTTAAGGACTCTTTTTTTCTAACATAACTCAACACCATTATCATACTGAAATAAATAATAATAATTTCTTATTATCGTCAAATATCCAGTAACTTTCTGATGTCTCATAATTTAAGTTGGCTTGTTTGAATCAGGATCCAAATAAGGTCCACATTATTTAGTTGTGATACATCTTTTTTCTCCTATTTTAATGTATATTTTCAGTTTTTACTATGAACATACTCATTTTATAATTATAGATATATCTTTTAAGTCCTCCCTTTATCCATAGGTACCTTCACCGTCTTTTTTTTCCTCCTTTGCCATTTAATTTTTTGAAGAAACTACGTCATTTGTCCTGTAGAATTTTCCACGTTCTGGATTTGGCTGCTTTCCTCCCTGTGGTGTCGTGTAATATGTTCCTCCATCCTCGGTGTAAACTGGTAATTTCTTGAGGCATGCTCAATAATCAATTCAGTTTAGTAGTTCTTTGTTCTTCCAGTTGCATCATATCAGGAGGCATATCATGTCTGGTTGTCCTCTCTTTTTTTTTTTTTTTTTTATTATTTTTTTAAAGATTTTTATTTTTTCCTTTTTCTCCCCAAAGCCCCCCGGTACATAGTTGTGTATTCTTCATTGTGGGTTCTTCTAGTTGTGGCATGTGGGACGCTGCCTCAGCGTGGTCTGATGAGCAGTGCCATGTCCGCGCCCAGGATTCGAACTAACAAAACACTGGGCCGCCTGCTGTGGAGTGCGCGAACTTAACCACTCGGCCACGGGGCCAGCCCCTGGTTGTCCTCTCTTTTATTAACATTAAGATCAATCGGTGAGTTTGGTGTTGTCTGTCTGATCTATTCATTTAGTGTGTCCCATCAGCTTAGCAGCCATTGCTGATCATTTCCTAAGTCCAGTAATTCATTAGGGATGGCAAAATGGTGATATTCTGGCATTCCCTCTTCACTTAGGGCTGGAATTTTTCTATGAAGAACTTTTTTCATCAACTATTTATTACCCTAAGGTATTGTTTGTAAGGAAAGGCAGGAAAAACTGATTGATTCTTTCCCTGTGTTTACCACTTTTCAGAATAATGTGTTTGTTCCTAGTGTTATCAAAGGGTAAACAATGTTTTTGTTTTGTTTCTTTTGGTATCATTATGAACTCATGGATTTTAACATATTTGATACGTTTCCAGATATTGATGTTTTAAAATTTTTATTTATTTTGATGCTCAAATTGTCCCAACTTTGGCCAATGGATGTCTCTTAAAATTGGCTCATGAGTCCTTTGGTGGTGACTCCAGCAGTCTTTCGTGGTTTCCTTGCCATTTAGTGTGACAAGCTGTTCCAGGCTCATTCTGCCCTTGACGTGGAATCAGCCATTTCTCTAAGGAACTCCATTTCCTTTTAATGGAAACGGTATTTAGAGACCACAGTCTTAGTGCTGGGGATACTCATTTGCTAATGGGTTGGTTATTGGTTTTAGGCCTTTTCAGTGGACTGTTAGGAAATATATGTTGTTTGTTTTTTGGTTCGTTAATAGAATATACATCATGAATTCAAATTTATGTCCTTAATTCACATTTGTAATTACAGGATTTTTTGTCTGACTTCCTGAATTTTATATTTCTGTTTTTTTAATCTGGAAATCTTGATTCCTAAGAACATTAACGTAATTACTTAATTGATTTATAGTTTCAAGATAACAATACCAATATGATTACTGAAAACAGTTTAAGATTTCTTTGCCTTTTTTACCCTTAGAGTGTTTAGCTCACTATTTCCTGGGGAGTTTGGCTATCAGTTTGATACACAGGTTTATTTTCTTTATTTTGCTTTTGATTTTTAGTTACTGCTTTTTCAGTTTTGGTTTAATTTTGTTTTGTGAAAATGTAAAACACTTATGTGGTTTCAAAATTAAGTCTGCAAAATTCTATCCCCTCCATCCCATATATAGAGGTAGCCCTCCTTCCTATTTACAACTTGAGAGTGTTCCCTTTTAAGGAAATATAGCTCATTTATTCAGTCCATCCACTGTTGACAAACACTTGGTTGTCCAGCATTTTGTGGTTGTAAATAGGCAGCTATTTATCGACATCTGCTTCGTTAACCCTTTAACTTTGTCCCAGTAGGCAAACAGTATCCTCTCAGTTAACTCTATAACTAAGTACTAGTATTTGGGATGTTCAAAGATAAGATCTTGATTTTTGTTCATCAGTAGGCCTCTGTTTGACCTCTGTGTGCCCAGCACATAGTCCTTAGCTGTGGAGTGTAGAGACATATAGAAGTATCCCTATCCTTAGGAAGTTTAGAAGAGAATATAACTTGAAACAATTAGTTATCAATATAAGATAAATGTCATTAAGTGTAGTCGAGTATACTGAATATTTTGAATGTCTAAAGATGGGAGAGTTAATATAAGAGAGAGCTATTGGGAAATAATTTTCAGAAAGACTTGAGATGACTCTTAATAGCTGGGTTAACATTTAGGTTATTCTATCAATGTCATCATTGCTTCTTCCTGTTCATGTAGGGAAGCATTTTAATCTTGGCTACTTCCAAATCTCTTTATAAAAGGCATTACTTCTGTGATTGGGAGCTCATTTATTAGTTTCTGTTACACTCCAGTATGTGGAGTCACAAGATGTGTAGTCAGATGGATGCCTTTAGGCCAGGCATAGAAACCCAGCTGGAATCTAGCCTGCAGTGCAAGAGGCAGGATAGTGCAGTAGATGCAGCCTGGCAGTGTAAGGTGCTGCTGTGTTTATTTTGATGCCTTAAGGTTCCCCTCATGAGTTTTCAGGCCATACTAAAAGACTTCTACCTACCCTTGCCTTTGGCTACAGTGCTGGTCTTAGTTGTTACTGAGACATTTGTTGTTTGTGGAATTTCCTTCTGAGACAGGCTTTTATTCACCTCCTCATTTCTTGCCGCTTTCTCCTGCTCAGTTTCAGGCAGTACACCCAGCAACCCAGCAACCAGCGATTGCCCAGTTCCCTGTGGTATCCCAAGGAAGCTCTCAACAGCAGCTGATGCAGAACTTCTACCAGCAGCAGCAGCAGCAGCAGCAGCAACAGCAGCAGCTGGCCACAACCCTACATCAACAACAGCTGCTGACTCAGCAGGCTGCCTTGCAGCAGAAAACTGCTGTGGTGGCAGTACAGCAGCCCCAGGCACAGCAGACCACAGCCCCGCAGCCACCCCCGGCCCAGGAGCCAGCAGTAAGAATCACGCAGGGCTCAGAGTGCAAAAGCAGGAGAGGAGCGTGCAGTGAGGGCTAGGGAAAGGGTGAGAAAGAGCAGTAGCTGGTGAGAGGCCTCTGGATTAGGGCTAGGCTGTTTCCTCACCCTCGTGGTTAAAACATTTGATCTTTTCTTGATATATCCAAGAAAAAGATGAGATATTCTCTAGAAGGTAGAAGTTTTAAAAAAATGACTCTAGGCTGCTAATGAAGATGAACATTATTTATCACTCTAAAATTAGGCTGGCAGAAAGAGCTGTTCATTGTCTCTGTCAGGGCGAGTGTTGAGCAGTCAAGGACCTAGGCAGGATTAGAGCTAATCCCTTTCCCTTCTTCAAGGGGCTATTTGACTACTGTGGCCCTTCCGGTCTCTGGAGGTTCTTGTGGGCCCCCACCTTTACCCTGAGTCCTGACAGTGTTATGTTTATTCTTTGTCTCGAACAACATTACACCACCTCATTTAAGTCTAACATACAGCACCCTTCAAGGGTCTGCTTGCTGGGGCTATTTACCATGGCCTAATCCCTGTGAGCACCAGAGCATCTGAAGTAATGTTTCAGCCATCTTGTCAATTTAGAAATTGGACGTGTCCACTTCTGGATAGTGGCTGAGTGTCACATCAGAACCCCTGCATCCTCTCCTGATTGACCTTTACCATTTCAGCATCCTCAGGCACATTGCGCTATGGCCTTTAATGAGTGCCCTTAATTCTGTTCTCATATATTTCTGAGTGATAGTGATAGAAATCTTATAGTGATAGAAAAAGGCATTTTACATACCGAACAGATCGAGTATCACAGCCACTCTCTTATTCCCAGGGGAGTCCAACTTCTAGATGAACGAAGGAAAAGTAAGAAACTGTCTTTCTGAGGATTGATTTCTGATAGAGTTTTGTTGCCTTTCTTAAACCGGAAAACCTACATCCCTTCAAAAGGAAGCAGTGCCGTAGATAGATTGTCTTCTTTAAGTCTCAGCTAAGAGTGTGTTCAGTGTCTTTATACCTTTGTTTAAGAAACAACTCATGGGCTGGCCCGGTAGTGCAGCAGTTAAGTTCGCATGTTCTACTTCGGCGGCCCTGGGTTCACCAGTTCAGATCCTGGGTGTGGACCTACATGTCACTTGTCAAACCATGCTGTGGCAGGTGTCCCACATATAAAGTAGAGGAAGATGGGCACAGATGTTAGCTCAGGGCCAGTCTTCCTCATCAAAAAGAGGAGGATTGGCAGCGGATGTTAGCTAAGGGCTAATCTTCCTCAAAAAAAAAAAAAAGAAACAACTCAGCCTTCCTGCAGACATGTGGTAGACATCTACTCTGTCTTTTTAACAAGAGATAAAGTTTCTCTTGTTAACGGAAAAAGAGTTTTAAAGAAATTATTGTATGGTGTAGTGAGTTAAGATCTTAATTAGCTAGTCTAGTTGCCTCATTTAATGGAATTGGAAACTGAGGCCCAGACTAGACAGTGATTACCCCAGCTACACAGACTGATAGCAGCAGAGCTGGGGCAGGAACCAAAGACTCCTGCTCTGTGTTCAAGGGTGATAATGACAAATGCCCATCCAGGGTGATGGAGTGACCAACTGCCACTGCACTGCTTATCAGGTTCCCTCTGCTTTCCCTGGACAAAAGTATCCATTCTCCTGTGAATGAATTGTAGAACTTCTCCATGTTCCTTGGGTACCTTGAAAAAGTACCTTGAACACTTTGCTCAGGGATAGTTGGTTGAGGGGATGGAGAGGGAATGAGAGCAGAATGTGCTTCAGCCAGGAGTCAGAGAGCTTCCCAGCTTTGACCATCCCTTTCTCTAATGACCCAAGGCAGGACTTACCTAGAGAAGAAAGTGAGTGAATGTGAAGTATACCCTGCAGCCATCCTAAAGCAATAATCTGCAAAGGGAAAACGGCCACAGGCCATAGATGTTTATTGCCGTCTTATTAATAATAGCCAAAAGAATGGAAGCAACGTAAATCGTTCAAGAACCAAACTGTGCAGCCATTAAAAATCATAATTAGAAAGTTTGTACAAAGTAGAAAATACTCATAAAGTAATGTTAAAAGAGATGTGAAGGAGAAGTAGCTACTTAAAAGAAACTTAAATAGAAAATACCGAAAAGATAAAAACAGCTGTATTAGAGTGATAGAATGAAGTCTGGGTGGTTACCCCCCCTCTGCTCTATAGTCTTACATTCCTTGATGTGATTGTATACCTTTAATTATGTATTTTGTTTTTAAAAAAAATCTTCAGCAAGGTGGACATCTGAGTCTCCCTTTGCTTCTCCTTCTGTGGTCAGTGTCTCCCTGCTCCCCGTCCCTAATCCCATCTTTGGATGAGGAGGCATCATGGTGCAGAAAAGAGAGTCCTGAGCTGCAGTCAGGAGATGTGGATTCTGTCCCCAGTTGACCCTGTGACCTTGGGCAAGCACTTAGCCTCAGGGGGCCTTGGTTTCATCTCCTCTAAAGCCAGACAGTTGGAATTCATGTTTTCTAAGGTTTCTTTCAATGTTCGTATTTTTAGATTCTAAATGGAAATGAAGGTGTCTGCGTGACAGGGTTGTTGTGAGGAGTATGAAGGGTTTGGAACCACTTTGTATTAGTAGATTGCTGTGATAGGGAAATTGTGCTCCTGATGGAAGCATCTATTCTTCAATGTGCCACATACAGAGAATAGGTAAGAGCAGGGGAAAATATTTTCTAAGTCTGGACCCTTCAAAATAAAGGAACTCAACAGTTAAGTACCCTTTGCAGAGTAATGAGTGTCTTAAACTCCAAGAAATAAGCAAATCTAGTTCTGTCCTTGAAGCCCCTCTGGTTCCTGAGGGTACTGGCTTTAGGTTGGCTCTTGTAGGTGCAGCACTGGACCCCTGATGGAAGTTGTGGAGCTGAAGCTGTAGTCCTCACAGAGTACTCTGCTTCTCCCTCAGAGATGCGGTCAGCTGCTTTACCCATCTAACCTCAGTCTGATTGATACTAGAATATCAATTGAGTATCCCATGTTAGCTCTCTGATTGTCCTTCAGCCTATTGGTGAAGTGATTGTGTCCTCACACATGCACGTAGCCTGTCTCAATATAATTCAAAGTCTGAGTCAATGTAAGGACAGAAAATCCCAGGCTGTCAGCATCCTGGCCCAAGTAGCTGGACTCTCTGGTTTCCCTCATCTCACTCAGAACCTACCTGCGAAGACAGAATGTGGGAACTGAGCTGCACCATGGAGGGGCAGCCCTAATCTGAGATGAACCACTGGAGGGAAGGGATAGTTAAATACCTGAAATGTTTAACATTCTAAGTCATTTTATCTTTGGATTGATAGAGTTAAGGAAAAAGGTTTGGTGGCCTTCTAAACGTTATTTGTTCATTTTCTTCATATAGCACTTTGTAGATCATGACTTATGCTTAAAGACTAACCATGTGGCCACAAGGATGTTCCCACCTGTTTGTTTTTCTATAGTGACATTTTGTCCTATCTTCTGAAAATGACCCACGTCTCAAGAGTCCTTGTGTTCTTAGATCAGTCATCATCAAGAGTTTTTAAAATTTTTTCTTCTTTCTTGTTATATTCTCTACCTGGTTCTTCAGTGCCATTTCCATGCTGAAGATTGGAAGAAGTTAATCCCACTGCCCCAGTGCTATACATTTTCTCAGGGGTTACCACAGAAATAAATCTTGTAGACCCATCCTATCAATGAAATAAAGAGCTGTAGTAACAAAACAAAAAAAAAAGCACTACCATTTATTAATCACAGTGTAATGTTATCTAACTTATTCCTAAGTAGTAGTCTAAGCTATGTCAGAGAGTCGGGGATCTCGTAGCAGAAGTCATTCAGCTGAAATGTGTTTTAGCTGGAGATGTGCCTTCATTGGCTTCTGACTGTGGTAGTAGAATGCCGTGGAGACGTTCTGAACCAGTTCCTGTGTGACCTCGGAAGCAGAAAGTGGTCCTTTAGGATATAGTCTAGATCATCTTTAGAGCTGGGAATAACTTCTGTAGTCTTATGCTCTGGGTTGAATTGTATATGGTTACCCTGTATATTGTTGCTGATGAAGATTAAAATTTATGTATAAGCACCAGATAAATGCCATGTTGGTATCAGTCCCAAAGTTGCAGCTCAGATTGTCAAAACTTATTTTTTTTCTTTCTGGGCATTATTGGTAAACTCAGCCATTTGAATCCCATGTTAGCTCTCATGTGGCATTTTTTGTTATGCTTGCCTGTTTGTTTTTCCTTTCCCCTTTTTTTTTTGAAACATTTTTCATCTCTCTTCCTAGCAGATTCAGGCCCCAGTAAGACAACAGCCAAAGGTTCAGACAACCCCACCTCCTGCCATCCAGGGGCAGAAACTCGGATCTCTCACTCCTCCATCATCCCCCAAGACCCAGCGTGCTGGGCACAGGCGGATTCTCAGTGATGTAACCCACAGTGCAGTCTTTGGAGTCCCTGCCAGCAAATCAACCCAGCTGCTCCAGGCAGCTGCAGCTGAGGCCAGTCTCAATAAGTCCAAGTATGTGGTGCTTCCCCTTTATCCTTCTTTCTTTTATGGGTGAAGTCTGCCATGGGCTGTTACTGTGTGATTCTTTGCATATGTATGTAGATATATGTGAAGTGGTATAGATGCATATGTAGTGGTGTGTGTCTGTGTTTTAATAAGAAGCTGAATTTGCCTGTGGTGCATAAACCATACTGGTCTTAAGAAATAATTTTCTACTTGCCTCTCTGTTTCCATTCTCTCATCCATTCCATGCTCCACAGAATATTTTCTAAACTCTTGATCTGACCATGTCTTTCCATGCTGAAAATCTTTCATTGGCTTCCCATTGCCTGAGGGGTAGTATCTGAACTCACCAGTTAACAGACCAAGGCCTGTGGTATCCCATTGGTGGACTTGCAATTCTCCATCTTCACCAGTGCTTTATTCATCCTATGCTCTGTCGCTTAACTGCCACTGTCCTCCTTGTCCTCTGAGGATATGCTTATTTATTCATCAAGATCTGTGTCAGAGGTTACCTATTCTTTGACCCTTCCTCTGGTGTCATACGTAATTTTGTCTGAACCTTTTTTTGAGCATGTATCACACTGTACTATCGTTATTTATTGGCAAGTGTGGCTGACCTAGCCTGTGAGTTCCTCCAAGACAAGGACCATGTCTTAATCAACCTTTGTAAATCCAGTGACTGGCTCTGTGCCTGATAGAAAGTAGACCGCAATGAGTGTTTGTTGAGTAAATGCAGTTTCAGACCTTCAGCTTTCTTGGAACCATGCACTCTAAAGTTAAAAATCTTGATGTCATTAGCTAAATGCAAAGGGCATCAAGAGAGACTGTAGAAGAAAATTAGCTAATGATACCTAGAAGCACAAGATAGTGGTATCTGTCTTTATTTCTGTTTAACTGTGATGATGGCAACTGATGGTGGTCTTTAATTCTATGCATGCTACATCCTAATAGGTGGGAGGCAGACTGAGTAGGCATCAGTCCCAGCCCCTCTCAGGTCAGTTATTCTGATGTCACAGTGGGCACTACAGAATGCACAATCCTAAGAACAAGTTGCTTTAGGATCCTGAATTGAAAGGACTTACAGACAAGACCAAAAGTCTAAGCAAAAGATTAAAGAGATAGTGGGAGATAGTGAATTGTGAAAGAAAGGGAGATATTTATTTCACGCAGTGGAAAGAGTGTCTCTGGAAACTGTTCAGTTGCCATGGAAAGCCCTTTTAGAAAACCACTGTGGAAAATAACGGTCTGACGCAGAAAGAATTTGATCTTGAAACAAAATAGATTGACCGTTTTCAACTTTTATATGTCTTTTTATTTCTCGGGGGTGGGAATCTTTCTAGGTCTGCAACCACCACTCCATCAGGCTCTCCTCGAACCTCCCAGCAAAATGTTTATAATCCTTCAGAAAGTTCTACATGGAATCCTTTCGATGATGACAATTTTTCCAAACTGACAGCTGAAGAACTGCTAAACAAGGACTTTGCCAAGCTGGGGGAAGGTGAGTAATTGGTATCTTTTTGTGACTCTTGAACCTTAACTCTAGAGAGGAGTATGCATGTGAAAACGTAGGCTGCAGTCTTCTTTCCCTCAAAGGCTTGATTTTGAAGTATGAGTGCAAATTGCTTTGTATGTTTACCAGAGCCCTGAAGTCTTTTCATCCTCAGGAAATCCTGGCCTGTGGGTGGCAACAAGGAGAATGAGAAAGTTTTAGGAAAAATTCAGTAGCATAGATCAGAATGATAATGTCAAACACAGTCACTTTTTGGAGGAGTGTGATGGTTCCCTTGTCCTAAGTGGATTTATTGTCCCAGAAAGTTGTAACTGCTTACCCATGAGAATCCTTGACTGTGATCAGAGTTCTATATTGCTCTTGACTGACCATGGAGAGGAGATCAAATAAATAGAAGGTGCCATTTCTGCCCTCAAACCCACAGTCTGATTTGAGAGGCAGGACACACAGACACAGGCACACACTACACACTTTGGAAAGCAGCAGCTCACACCCTGGGAAAATTCCACAATGTGGTACAGTTTGAAAAGAGTACCTCAGTGTAGACAAGCGCACTGGGTAAAGAAACGATTACAACCAAGTGAATGATATGAACTTGACCGAACATTTAGCTTTAACTATTATTTTATAGATATCTTTTAAAAATCTGTATTACTTTCTTGCCTTTTTAAACAGAAGATAGGGCACAGGATTTAACTTTCTTTGAAAACTTGTTGACTTATTTCATTGTTATTTGTGCCAGTTATTGTTCTAGACTATAAACAGAAATACCTTCAGGGGCTATTGAAAAAGGTGGTATTTTTGCACTCAAGTGACCCCCCCCGCCAAGTTTTTAAATTCTTGTGTCTGTTTTTAGTAGTTTCCTGTCTTCTTGTTCAGCTGTTAGCTCTCACTTGAAGCTGCTGTCGTTGTGCCTGTCCCTCAGAACCTCTCACGGCTGCCATCTCCACCACTCCCTCTTCTCATTAGCTCTTCTCAGCTGCTGCCAACATGGAAAACAGATCATCAAACTCCTTAGAATTAGATAAAAATAAGTAGACTCAGAGTGAAGGCTGGAGGCATTCTGCCTTGAATAATGTGCTTGAGCTTTAGGGCTTAGCACTAGCTGACATTTTTGTTGTTTTTTATTTATTTTTGATTATGGTAAAATATACATAGCCTAAAAATTACAGTCATAAACATTTTTGAGGGTGCAGTTCAGTAGTGTTAATTACATTCACACTGTTGTGCAGCGAGTCTCTAGAACCCTTTTCATCTTGCAAAACTGATGTGCCGTCTCTTCTGATCCTTAAAACTTCCTTCATTTTCTTGGCTATTCTCTTAGTTATCGCACTGACTCCTGGACAAGGACCTTTGAGTAGCTGAGCTGTTGCTATAGTGCAGTAAAAGGAGTCAAGTCTAGAAGTCGGTCTGGAGGGTGCCCTTGGGATGCATCATGGGACTCTACTGGAATGAGCTGAGTGGTGTTTTGTCCTTTCAGGCAAACATCCTGAGAAGCTTGGAGGCTCAGCTGAGAGTTTGATCCCAGGCTTTCAGCCCACCCAAGGTGATGCTTTTGCCACTGCCTCGTTTCCTGCTGGAGCCGGTTAGTATGGCAGACACCTGCAACACAAGACTCACTGTTGTCACCTTCACACTGTTTTCCACCCCACAGCATGTCAGTGAGCCCCAAGCCTGGTGGTAACTTATGTTTCCCCCTCAAAAGAGTTCTAATAAAAAAAGGATAGAGAATGATCTAGAATCACCTTGAATTAAAGTGACAGGATGATCTGGCAGCAATATACAGGATTTGTTGTCTCTAGTCACACAGATGTGTTTTAAGCAAATCTTTCTAAATTTGATGAACATCACTCAGTTGATCTCTCGTAATTGCCTAGGTTCTTTGGAATGACTTGAAGAATTCTAAGAATTAGAAGTTCTATCCTACATCTGAGACTCCGCTAAGCTGTGTTTTTGTGCGTGCATGTGTGCTTACGGAGAGGGAGAGAGGTGTCTTTTTAAATGAGACTTTAAAATTATAGAACAATAATAAAAAACTAATTTTCCCTTTTATTAATAAAAAGTATACATGTTTATTATATAAAAGTAATTTATAGAAAAGCATAGAGAAGAAAGTTAAAATCTCTATGATCTCACCACTGAGAAATTAGCACAGGGAGCCCATTTTGATGTCTGTTAGTGGCATTTAACGTTTTTAGGGTCACAGATATCTTTGTGAATCTAATGAAAGTTATAGATCTTCTCTCTCACAAAAATACGTGACCACAATTTTGTACACAATTTTTGGCCTCAACTTGAGACTATAACATGCGTCTTTATAGTCATATTTTAAAACTTAATTTTTTCACTTGATAAATCTTGCACCTTTCCCCCACATCATTAAAGAAGCTACTAAAATATACTTTAAAAATATCTGCGTTAAATTCTTTTATATGGATATTTCCTAATGTATTTAACCAAGTACCTCTTTTTAATCATTAATTTGATGTCAGTGTTTTACTATTATAAATTCCTCAGCAATGGATATGAGGTTTTGAATATATTCTTTGTAAGATATGGAATTTGATATACTTCTAAAATTGATCTTTTTAACTATATTGATTAATTTTTGCTTTTAACCTTATATGTTCTTTCTGCTTTCTTCAGGTGCATAAATAGATTTTCTAACCTCATAAATTTATTTCTGATTAGAACTTTGGCTGTTACTCCATAATATTTGATATATCATGCTCTCTTATTCTCATTGTTTTCTGGATGTTTTTAAATTGCAATTTTGATTTCTTGTTTTGCCCAAGAGTTGCTTAGGATATACTTTCATTGCATTGTGGTAAGAGTACCTATGCAGTTTTTGCTTTGGGGTATTATGGAGGAGCTTTCTGTAGCCCAGTTTATTATTCATTTTATGAACATTATATGGGAATTAGTAATTTTCCATGTCAACAAATATTAATCTACAACATGATTTTTAATGGAAGAATAGTAACAGTGCATTAACATCCCCTTTGATGAATAAGTTGTTGCTCATTTTTCACCATATAAACATTCTTGAAGCTAAATTTTTGTTTATATCCTTTACAGTTTCTTTAGGATAACTTCTAGGGGATTATTTGCTAAATCAAAAGATATGTGTATTTTTAGGGCTTTTGGTACATATTTCCAAATTGCCCTCCAAGCATGCTATATAAATTTTTTTCCATCAGCCGTGAATGAGAGTAATTTTTGCTCCCATTTCCCCATTCATCCCAGCTCAGAGACTGTAGACAGGACATTGTTTGCTGCCCATTTTTATTTCTTTTGGAATTTGTATTGTTCATATCTTTTGCCCTTTGTTTGTTTTGGGGGTGTTTTTTTCTTTTTGATGTTCTGTGTTCATTTGTTCTTATTAATTTGTAAGAGCTTTTCATATGTCATATATTGTAAACATTTTCCCCAGTTTGTCATTTCTCCTACACGAGTGTTATCTCATCTGACCCTCTCAAAACCCTTTGAGGTTCGTGCATCATCCCCACGTCAGTTACCGTTGAGGTAACTGAGCACAGATTAGTCTCTTTTCTAGGGTCACATGGTTGGTAAGTGACAGAGCTGGGACACCAACCGTCTGGCTCTAGAACTTCTTCCCTTATGTTTTCTACCACATAGTGAGGCAAATTTAGTAATATTTTCCTAGAAAATCATCTGCAGTTTTAACGTTTTTAAAATGAAAGAGAACAATACATTTAAATCTTAGAGTATTTTCTTTGTCTACATCAATTTTAATTGTATGTGTTTGTGTTCCTCTTTTTCTTGGTAAGAGCTCGAGATCTTCTGTTTATTACCTTTCAAAGACAACTCTTAGATTTGTAAAATATCCTGTATTTTCTGTCTTGTAATTCTTTAACTTTCAATGTTATCTTTTTGATTATAGTTCCCTGTTTTTCTTAGGTTTGCTTTGTCAATATCAAGAGGAATATACAGTCAAATTTTTAAAAATTCTTTTAAAAAACATAATAAAAGTATTTAGAGCTTTTCTCCCAGTAAAACAGTAGTTTTCAACCATCCTGAGAGTGGGGAGGGTGGCTAATTATAATCTCCGGGAGGGCTTTTTCACAGATATTCCAATATTCCCTGCTTCTCCCTCCAATTGCCACCCCACCCCAACCTTTGAGGATTACACTGTTTATTGAGAGTGCTTTCTGTTAGGTGTGCGTTTCCCTCATTAGAAAAAAACTGAAGTTTTAACCATATCCCATAAGTCTGCATATGATGTTCTCATTGTTATTATTTTGGAGTAGGTATTGAAGTTATTTGGGAGGTATGCTTTTTAATATTAAATAGTTAAAAAAATTTTCTGTTATTTTTCATTTTTAGCTTTGTTTTCTGGTCTAGATAATATTTAAATTTATTGATGTTCTGGTCTAGTTTAAAGTGCTTAAAGTTTGATAGGCCACGTAGTTGACAATGTGCCAAATGTATGAAGCATTGACCATCGTCCTTGAGGTAGAGCATCACGATAATGACCAGCTGTGGTACTGGGTAGGATGTAGTTTCCTTGGAAGGTGGGTGGGGAATGAAATAAGCTCTAGGAGAGCCTTCTTTGCTACTGCATCCCAGCTTTTAGTACAGTGTTTGGCTCAGTACACGTCTGTTAAATGAATGAGAAGGGTTGCTTTTTGCCAAAGGCTGGGAGCTTGGATTCACCAGTGTTGATAACAGAGTCCCTAATCATTTTTCATCCACTCCCAGGTTTAATGCCTAATTCTTACTTGTCACACATGGTCATGTTTTGTTGTTTGTCTGTATGAGCTGTTTTTTAAAGAGTTGTTTTTTGTTTTTGCCTCTTCTCCCCCTTTATGCTTACTTTGAAGACCATAAATGGCAGTATTTTTTTTAAGGGACTTAAAGACCCCAGCCATAAAAAACATATATTTGAGTAAAGTGATGACAGTAATAGCAGTGAACATATATTGAGACATGCGCCAGGCTAAGCCCAATGGGTAAGTGCTTTTTTGCGCATTATCTCAGGTGATCCTCACCATCACTATGAGAGGTCACGTGACCTGCCCAAGGTCACAGCTGGAAAATAACAGAATGGGGATTTGTATGTGGAAAGCCCAGCTCAGAAACTGTAGTCATTACCATATCTCCAGAATCTTGTAAATCAGTGTCATTAAACATTATAAAATGTCTTCACATCCTCCTCATTTTATCCAGCCTTTTTTAATGAACACTTGGTATTTTGCCTTCTTTCTTGTTAGAAATGTGAAGGTTTTTTTTTCTGCGACACATGCATTCTTTCCAAATGAAAGAAAATTATATCTAAATCCCAGAAATTAATGTGTCCTCATTTTCTGCAAGTTTTCTAATCAAGCTCAGGCTGTTCACTGATTTTAAAGCTTACCAACCGAGGGAGGAAATAAGCTGGAAATCTGGTACTGGATCGGGAAGGATGGCACAAGGACTATTTTAAAAGCCGCAGAAGTGTTGTTGAACTGTGTCCATGTATTGGAGGCAGACGTCTAAAACTTGACATTGTGCCACTGTATTTAAAATATTTTTCCGTTGATAAGTTATACATATTCATTTGTAAAATTTTGGGAAAATAACTAGAAGCAAGATAAAAGAATTCATGACCTCACTCTAAGAAGAAAGCATTGCTGACATTTTATACTATTTATATCCATAATTTCATTTCTGCATGTATACTTTTTTCAAAAATGAATTATATATTCAGTTTTATAATTTGTTCTTTTTCTTTTAATATATTTTATCATGTCTTATTTAAAAATATTTCAGAGACTTAAAAACAGTGATTTTACCCTTCTCTTCCTCCATCTACCTTTAAAGAAGCTTAAAAACCCACTTTAATACCATCTTTGAAATGACAAAATTACAGAGATTGAGAACACATTAGTGAATTCCAAGAGATGGGGACAGGAGTAAGGAGTGGGTGTGACTGTAAAGGAGTACAACGAGGGAGGTGTTTTGTTTGATGGAACAGTTCTGTATGCTGCTTGTGGTGAAGCTTACTCTAGTCTATACATAGGCTCTGATTGCAAGGAACTACACACACACACACACACACACACTCTCACAAATGGGTGCATGTGAAAACTGAATAAAGTGTAGTTAACAGTACTATGCCAGTGTCATTGATTTACTATGACAGTTGTAGAAGATCTCACCATGGAGGGAAGCTGGATGAAGGATTCGTTCGACTTTATTTACAACAGCTTCCTATGATTCTGTAATTATTTGAAAATAAAAAGTTTTTTCAAAATCCACTCTATAGAGGGAAAAATGAAACTTGTAATTAATGAATAAACAATATTAAAAATGCAGTGTAAAGAATGGTAAAGTAGAAACCAGGAGACCTGAGTTCTGATCCTGAGTCTGCTGGTGGAGCTCTTGCTAGTCTCTTAACTTCTAGGCTTCATTGTCTTTTCTGGAAAATTATTCTAGAAAATCCTATGATTCCTTCAGGCTCTGATGTTCCATAGGGTGTATAAGTTTGCCAAATATAGAACAAATGCCAATAGTGTGTTAGATGTAGTCGTCAGGGTTTATGTAACCGTGCAATAGGCAAGAAGTCTGTTTCTGTCTCTTGCTGTCTATCTACCTAACACTACATTAGACATTTGGTGATAAAACGACCTCAAGAGTAATGGGTGCTAACAAGTACCTATACACATGTGCTAGATTACAAAATAGACAGTGTTTGTTTACATGCCAAAATGTGTGATATGGACACTAATTGTTATTGGAATTCTGAAAGAGATCACTGTAGGCTTCCACACAAGGAAAAACTAGAATTTCAGATGTATGAGTATCCTAGTTTTGTCATTAATTGCATCTTAGAGTATGTTGCAAGGACCAGATTATAGATACTTTGCCATTACATTGGATTATATCCTCTCATCCCTTTTTATTCTGCCTCAGAGTTTAGACTTACTCTATAATTTGAGCTGTTGGGTTGTTAGGTGGTAAATTCATCTAGACTTACTTGCTATTTTCTGCTTTTCTCTTTTTTTCTCTCCTTGACCCTTTCTTTCCCCTCCTACCAACTCCAGCTGAAAAAAGGAAGGGTGGGCAGACTGTGGATCCTAGCCTCCCACTTCTAAGTGTATCTGATCCTTTCATTCCTCTTCAAGTACCTGATGCACCAGGTAGGTAAATAGAACTGATCTGAGGTTAAGTAGCTTGATACTTGTGTCCCAAGGCCTCTTGAGAGTTGTTTTAAACACTCCATGAAAAGGATCTGGATTCCAAGCCCTACTAATAGGTACTGTTGTATATTTTTACTGTGTCTCAATAAAGAGGGGCAAAATTTTCTGGAGGGCAACAGTCCTTAGTAAAGATAATATAATCAGTTCAAGTTATACTGAATTGCATTCCACATTATATCAGTGTTCAGTTTTTTATCCTTGACTGTGTTATTGGTAATGTGAAGGGCCTGTGTGTTGGGAAGAAAGTTAGTTTAATAAGATTGATCATAACAGTGTGGGAGGAGAAACGTATAAGATGTGATAGAAGGAACAAAATGCTGTTAGTGGTTATAGTATGATGATTGGATTATGAGCGACTTCCTGTCTAGTTCCTATTTTCCTATCATGTGCTTTTATTTTATAATATAAAAGCACACAATAAAAGTTGATAGAGAAAGTGAATTGGGAGACCTAGTTTCCCTTCTTGGCTCTTCCACTACTTGAAAACCTTCTGGGCTTGGCTCTTCATCAGTGAAGTAAGTTGAACTGCGTGAGTTCAAATGTCTCTTTAGGTCTACCATTTCCTGATTTTCAATAAGCAGTTTAAAAAAGTAAGCAATGGTTAGTGTGTTCTGATTGAAGCAGCTTTTGAAACAATAATCGGATGCCTTCCATTTGCAGTTCATGAATGCCAAAGATTTCTTTTCTTGCTCCCCTCCGCATCCTTTTGCGGGAGGAGCATGATGTAAGGAACAAAAGCTACCCTTTCTCTTCTTTATCAGTCTCTTTGAAAGAGCAAATAGATCCAACTCCTTAGAGGCAACTGGCAGTCATTTTACTTCTGATATTTTTTCCTTTTTTCCCATTCTTACTCCTGCCGATTCTTGATCTTAAACTGTGATAGGATCTACTTGTTTTTTCTTCTTTCCCAAAATGTTCAGTGTATTTGATTGATTGCCTCAAAACTGGAAGTGTTTGTGATGTTCATACCCTCTACTTACTGAGACAGACTGCAGCTAGGGTACCAAGACGGTTTTTATTTCTTTAGGCAATTTGTTGACCCTTCTAAGAGGAAGGAAAAACTTGCCTAGATCAGGTAGTATTGTGTAACATTATAACTTGCTAGACCTGAATATAGGTCAAAACTATCTAAAATCACCAAGGAAGGATTCAGTGTAGGATAGTTAAAGACATGGGAAGAAAGGAATCAATCAGATAGAGGCCCTTTTTTCTGTTGCATCCTTCAGGTATGCCTCGCAGTACCTAGACAAGCCAGTTTCAAGCAGAAGGCTGGAAAAGTAGGGGCTCAAACTCAAGCTGGGGCCCAGTGGCCTCTTTTTCCTCCCTGTTGTGGCAGTCGTAGGATCAGAGAAGAAAAAAAGATCATTGAGGTGTTTTTCCTTTGACACCCCTTCAGATTCTTGCCTTGCTCTTACCCAGATAGCCCATGGGCTGCAAAAGCTGGAAGGGTGGCCTCTTGGCACAGGCCAGAGGATGCGGACCCACAGGCAAGTAGTTGTTGTCTGCAGCTGTCACAGGAGCCCTCTGGATCAGGGGTCAGGAGCCAGGCATGCGCACCAGGTAGCTCAGGACATGAACTCCTGGTTGTAGAGATGAGTTGTGAAGTGTTGTGAAGATGAGCTTGGGAGGCACCAGAGCCAGCTCGCTGCCAGCCTGCCTGCCTTATTGTCATCTTTCCTGTCTTCTGATCCTCCATATTTCTCTCGTTCTGTCGGATTCTTGCTAAAATGTTACTGGTATACACTTTAATACCAATTAAGCCATGACCCCTCGGGTTTTAATGGAAAATCTATTAAAATTTTAATAGAGATTTCCAGGAGTGTCTTACTTGCTTTCTGATGTATCAGACCAGACTCATCTGTTGAAAACGTACGTAAATCAGACATATCACTCCTTTGCGCTCCAGTGAATTCCCATATCACTGAGTGTAAAGTGCAGACTTCTTACCATGACCTACAAGGCCCTAAATGATCTGGCCCTTGGCTGCTCCTCTAACCTGAGCTCATAGCATTCTTCCCCTCAGTCTTTCCTCCAACAGACTAAGTTTGTTTCCACCTCAGGGCCTTTGCACTTGATGATACTCTACCTGGAATACTTTTCCTCCAGCTCTCTTCCTTCTTGTCATTCAACATTTGTGTCTCACCTTAAATGCTGTCTTGTCTCCGAGAGGTCCAGCATGGTCCGGTCCCACAGGCACTCTCAATCACACGCCCTGGCCTTTTTCTTCATAGCGCTTATCATGACATTGTCCCTTTGCATTTGTTCATTGTCTGTCTTTCCCCACCAGAATGTTCGTGTCCTGAGGCCTTGCTGTCTTATTCACCACTCTATCATGGGTTCTGGAACGTTGCCAGGCAGAGTCAGCACTCCATGAGTATTTGCAGATTGGGTGAATGAATGAAGTAAAACCTGAGGCTGAAAGGCTTTCGGCAGCCTCATTACCTCTGTTTCAGTCCCCAACTCCTAAACACTAGACCACTGGCTCAGTATCCTTCCGTCTGTGCCTCTGCCACCCCCAGCCAGGCCTCCCACCCGCTCTTTGAGGGCGTATAAACGAAGGCACAGCCCATGGTGTCAGGAAGCTGCCAAACCCTGGGGTGAAAATAGCCGCTAGGTTCAGCAGATCTTTCAGCTCCAGCCTTTCATGGTGCCCTCTAGAATTTGGGCTAAGTATGGCATTTCCACTGTGTCTTTGATTAGTTTATTTATTTCGATGTTCAGCCTGTAGCGCCATTCAGTTATATAGCTTCTTTGTCCAAGGTCCCTACGTCCTTCCTTAGCATCTTGAAATGCCTGAGTGAGGAAAGGGCTGAGAGTTTAGGGTCACTGCCACCTCAGCAAACTGCAAGTTTGTCTACCCCTCTCCTGTCCCCGGCAAAAGCATCCAGTTTGTCACTACCTCCAGCCCACTATGGGCACCAGTGAAATTTTTTGGTTGGTTCATTGGTTGGTTTTGCATACATGCTACCTTCCTCACTCAGCCTTCCTGATGATGAGAATTATGAAATCTTAGTCTCCTGACAACTGTATGCCTTTTAATGACTTAATTTTATTTTATACTTTTAAGATGTTTTCACTTGTAATTTCTTTTGATCCTACAAATAATACTGACCAGGGGGTATGTCAAGTAATATCTCATTTTCTGGGTGAGGAAGCGAGGCCTTAGTGCTGTTGTGACTGTGCTGTTCCACATACTCCTTTTCATGGCCCACATCCCCCAAGCAGTGGATGTTTCTTCGTCTTTGGGACAGTTCTCAGATCAATAAAGCCTTTGACTAGAGAGCTCAATTTAAGGTCTAGGGAAATACGAAAATGGATTTGAACTTATAAGACCTGGGTTCTAGTGACTTAGTAGTTATGTGATTTTGGTCAATTCACTTAAACTCTGTGTCCTCCTTCTCAAAATTGGCAATATTAAAACCTACCTTAGGGAGTGGCTCATGAGGTTCAGATGAAATAATGTATTTGAAATCTCTTTGTAAACTTTAAATTAGCATAAAGATAGGAAATGTTATAACAACTTTGATTCTGGGTCCTTATTCCCAGTGGGGCAGTCCTAGTTACATAAAGCCTTAAACAGTGATATTTTTCTCCTATAGAAAGGAAACTTGCTCTACATTAAACCTTTGACCTTGCATAACTGAGAGCCGTTAAACTAGACTCCTTGATGTAATGATTGTTAAACTATGGGTGAAGGGGCACTGAATAATTAAGTTTTTTTAAAGAGCGTTTTTATTTTCCAAAGCATCATAAAACAAATTTTCCTAGAAAATCTGGCGTTAAAAAAAAAAATCACAGCCATGAGCATTTGTGTGCTCACAAAGCTGCCAAGTGAAGGCCAGCCCTAGTGAGTCTCAGAGTATTTCACTGATGCTCATATGCTGTGTGCTCATTTATTTGCCTTCTGTTTGCAGTAGGGAACAGATAAGCTATAGGTGATACCAGAGTTTTAAAATACGGTAGAAAAGATTGAGGAATTTTCTCTGAAAATTGTCAGAAAGACAATAATTTTTTAAATTGTGTTAAAATATGCATAACACAAAACTTACCATTTTAAAGTGGACAGTCTAGTGGCATTAAGCACATTCACATTGTTTTGCAGTCATCACCACCATCTATCCACAGAACTTTTTTTCATCTTGCAAAACTGAAATTCTCTACCTATTAAACAATAATTCTCCATTCTCTCCCTCCCCACAGCCCCTGGCAACCACCATTCTACTTTCTGTCTCTATGAATTTGACTACTCTAGGTACCTCATTTAAGTGGAATCATACAATATTTGTCCTTTTGTGACTGGTTCATTTCACTTAACATAATATCCTCAAAGTTCACCCATGTTGTAGCATGTGTCAGAATTTCCTTTCTTTTTAAGGCTGAGTAATATTCCGCTGTATGTATATACCACATTTTGTTTATCCACTCATCTGTCAGTGAATACTTGGGTTGCTTCCGTCTTTGGGCTATTGTGAATAATGCTTCCATGAACACTGGTGTCCAAACATCTCTTCAAGACCCAAGATTCTTGAGTATATTCCCCAAATTGGAATTGCTAGATCGTATGGTAATTATATTTTCAATCTTTTGAGGAACCACCATACTGTTTTCCATAGCAACTACACTTTTTTACATTCCCACTAGCAGTGCACAAGAGTTTGAGGAAGAGATTTTTGTAGCAACTCCTTAATACTGACCTCTCAACATCAGTGTTCCACAAGACTAAGCAAGAATGCATTAGTTGTCCTATAAGTACTGCTTCCTAGAATTAACAGCTTTTTCCAAAAAACTGCCTCTTGGTTTATGGCACTCCATCATCTCTTGAAAAGTAGACAAGAGAAGCTGTGTTTTCTTAGTGGTTTGTTGTCAAGATAGGCGTTCCTCTCAGAGCTGTTTGCCTAGCATCTTCCTAACTTCCAACTGCTGCCTTGTGACATTAAAAAGTCCAAGGTTGATTATAGTCTGTGTCTTGACTCTGGAAAGTTGATCTTCCTGCAGCTTCAGTTCTCTACAATGAACTCGGGCTAGGCATAGTGGTTGACTTTTGCTTCTAACTTGCAGATGTCACAGATGAGTTAGTGTCTGGTTTCTCAGTGACAGGAAATATTTAGAGAGACTAGATTTTAAAAAACAGCATTTCTCATCACAAGACTTCAGGGCTTCTACCCCAAGTCAGACTAAATTTAAATTTCCAAAGCCACAAATCATATAGCAGCCAAATCATCTGTTTTGATGGGACTCATGTTTGTTAGTTCAGCCTGCTCTACTCCTTATGGTCATATTCTGAGTTAAGGTCAGAATGGGCCTTAGTCTTATTAGCTTGTATAAATAGATATCTTTCCTCTCTATCAATATTTTAAAAGAGAAAAAGCTCACAACTTGCAGTATGTCAGGAAGTGGTTTTGATTATCTAATCTTAGACTGATCTGTGAAGGATTTATTACCTTCTTGCCCTGTGGTTGATATTTTCAATGACTAAGTCTTGAGAGGAGAGGTATAAGAGAATGAATCTGAAGTGGATTAATTCCCATCTCCAACTCCAGCAGCTACCTCCTTTCATCTTCTCCCAGTTCCCAGTGCCACTTGAGTTATGTTTAAGAGGAAAGGGGGAGGTGCTCAGAAGAGAAGAGCCTTTCTCTCACCTCCCCTCTTAATTTCAAAATACTAACAATCCTCTTCTTTAAAAGCACTCTCAGTTTTCGTTGTCCAAGCTAACTAATTCCGCATCCACTTTTCTTCAGGGGTTCACCTTCTCAGTCCTTTAACTATGATTTCAGCACTTCTCCAAGCTCTTCACCTGACTCGTTTTTATTTGGGAACCCTAAAGACTTGAGAAAGAACTGAATACCATCAACTGACGACTATGAGCAGACAATTCACAAAGAAGAAATATAAATTACCAGTAAATATGTTTTTTTATAAGTTCATCATTGTGATGAATCCAAGAAGAGCCAATTATAAATCAATGAGATGCTACAACTTCTGCTATCAGATTGGAAAAGATTAAAAACCCCCACCACCTCAGGCTTGGTGAAGGTATAAGAAAACAGATATGCTCAGATCCAGCTAGTGGGACTGTCAGTCAGAACAACTTTTGGGGAGGACAGTGTGGCATTTTTTAGAAAGGCCTTTGCTGGCGGTGGTGGTATAGTGGTGAGCATAGCTACCTTCCAAAGGCCTTTTAGATTTTACTTTCTCTTTGACTTAGCAGTTCTTTTCAGAAAAATTGTTCTAAGAAAACATGGATATGCTTAAATATTTACTGAATGATGAGAATATTTAGGAAAAGATTGGAAGAGTATTCATTAAAAACTCTTAATAGGGACCGGCCCGGTGGCACAGCAGTTAAGTGCGCACATTCTGCTTCGGCGGCCCGGGGTTGCTGGTTCGGATCCTGGGTGCGGACATGGCACCGCTTGGCAAGCCATGCTGTGGTAGGCGTCCCACATATAAAGTGGAGGAAGATGGGCATGGATGTTAGTTCAGGGCCAGCCTTCCTCAGCAAAAAGAGGAGGAGTGGTGGTAGTTAGCTCAGGGCTAATCTTCCTCAAAAAAAAAACCAAAAACTCTTAATAGTGGATATCTCTAGAAGTGAGATTATAGGTAGTTTTTACTTTTATCCTTTGGCTTCTCTGTATTTCCTAATTTTTTCACAATAAACCTGTGTTACTTTTGTAATAAGGGATCAAACAATAAAAGTTTGTTCTTTTGTTGAGCAAGGGGCTAGCTTAAATATTCCCCCACCTTCTCCCCCTCTTCTCCTGGCTGTGTGTGTCTGGGCTGAGTTTGCATGTTGAACAGTACATTGAGTCAGCCCTGCATTTTCCAAAACCTGCTACCTTGGGGTCAGTCATCTTACTGCCTGCCCATGTCCCCGAGGTGTCCCCAAGTGTCCTTCCCTGCGGTTACTCCCAGTTCGGATCTCCAGTTTCATTTCTAAGCAGTCCATTTTCTAAGCAACTAGTTCCTACTTCCTATTTTTCCCTTTACGTTGGATAATTGACTTTTAGAGGGGGATAGGACCTTTAAGTTTATCTTCAAACTTTCTTATCAAGAAGAAAACTTAGATCCAGAGAGAGACAATGGTTTGCCCAAAGTGCCACATAAAGTTAGTACAGAACCCCGGTCTCTTGTCTCTTAGTGACTTTTCTTCTTCCCAATCGGACCATGCTGCCCCTTCCTCACATTTCACTTTGTTCAAGTAATTCTCCTTATTCTGATCTCGCACCAAAGCATTTGAGTAAAATCTGGAACTCTACCCATTTTCACTACTGTAATCTCAGGCATCTGTGTCTTGGTGACCCTTCATCTAGTCCTCTTACTTAAAAGAGAAGTTAATCTCCTTTTATGTACCAAGCACTTTAATTTATACACACACACATTAATTCTGATAAATATGTCCATTAAGTCCTGGCAGCTCTTTAGTTTTTATCCTCTATTTACAGGTGAGAAAACTGATGCTTAGAAAAGTTAGATAACTTTAACTTAAATTCAGGCTCTTTTACTCTTTCATGTTGCTTATTTATTTTTTGGGATTTTGAAGACCCCAGCTAAAGTCCCCCAAATGTACAGCATCTCAATAAAAGATTAAATAATACCCTCCCCAAGTCTGGGTATTCTCCCCAACACAAACACAACAGATACTTAGATTCTGAAAATATCAGAGGCAGCCTGGGAACTGGACCATTTTCTTCTATCCAAAATTGCCCACTGCCTTTCCCATGTACTAGAATAAGATGGGGTCACGGACCTGTGATTCTAACACGAAGGAGATGGAAAACTCTTGAAAAATGTTTCTTAGGAAGATTAAATCATTGCGAAGTGAAATTTATGAATTATTTCTGGGTTTTACTGGACTGTAACCTTGCATAATTGAAAAATAGAGCGTGAATCTTTGAACATTTTAGGTATGAACTGTCCCAGAATATGGGTTTTGCTTTTGCATTCAGCGAAGCCATTTCCCATGATTCATGTAAAATTTTAAAAAGCCTTCTTTCCTTAGATGTCGTCAAGTTGTGATATGCCAATGTGGAGCTGGATCAAGATTTTGGATCTTAACTCTTCCTGCACAATTTCCTAAATTCACCCCCACCCCACCCCCCCCATCATGATACATGGCCTCATAGTGTTTTTATAAAACTGTAGGAGCGAGGACAGAATTCATAAAGTGGAGAATATCAAGGCCAGCCCTTGATGCACATGGGAGGCCTCCAGACTGTGATTTATAGACTTTCAACCTCCTGTAGCCTTTCTTGTGCCTCCCATTACATCCTGATCTCAAAGTTCTTCATTTACAGTGACCAAAAGTGACCTATAATAGCTTTAGATGTGGCTTCTTCTAATAGTCTTTCCATTTTAAACCAGAGGAGTGAATCTCTAGTGCATAGAAGATCTAGTTCCTAGTCCTAGCTAGCTCTGTGGCTGACTTGCTGTAAGCTCTTAGGCAACTTGCTTCCCCTCTCTGAAGCTGATCTGGATCTGTGAATGAGAAGCCTAATTGAATAAGATCTGAGTTTCCTTCCTGTGCCAACGTGTCTTTGATAACTTGACCATTGTGCATGGGACTGTGCCTATGTGAAGACCCATCTCCTGTGTTGATGGAAATGGGCAGGTCCAGTAGGCAGCGTGTGGAGGGAACTTGAAGTCAAGTCCGGGCTTTCTCATGTTCCATCTATGACTTTGCAAGTAACATTCTCACAGTCTCTGATGTCCATTCTTCTCAACTTTAACAGTATTCCCAAACCCAGGGTTTTTTTGAATAATGAATGAAAATGTTTGACATTAAACTCTACAAATGTGATGACTGTTGTTGTATGGCAGCTGGGCACGAGCACTAACTGGGAGACTTCTCTCACTTTGAGAGTCCTGGGAGTGAAAGAAGCTGTTTTTGCACATGCCAGCTACCTTACTTATGCTGTGGCCCTGTACTCTCACTCTTAGGTTTCTGCCTGGTGTTACTGTGTCCCCTGATCCTCCCTCTCACGTTCCAGTTTCTGAGTCTTCCCAAGCTGCAGTGACCATACAAAGTATCTATGTGAATAGCCCGTTACTTTGAGGTTTGATCAGAAAATAAGCATCCCTAAATTTAGCAACTGACCCCATCCCCACCCCATTCCGTCTCACCACACAACACATGTACGCGCTCATGCCCACACGTAGTTTTTTACCCTCTCACATGCTTTTTGCTAATGGCTAATAAAATAGATTCTTGTTGAAGTTCCTAACTCTTTCCAGTTGATCCCCTGTTCTCCCTACCTCTCCAATGAAGCCAAAAGGCAGAGATATGATATAGAGTATGAGAGGGAACCAAGAACTAGGGTACAGAGATTAATGAGACACCTTCCCTGCTTTCAGTCATGTTGTAAGAGCTGCAAGAGAAGTGAGCACAGGGTGCTCCAAAGGTCCCTGAAGAGGCGGGGAGGGTGGAGAAAGGCTTAGAGGAGCAAATACTTGAGTGACCAATACACAAAAATTGGGGGAGGTACGTCTCCATTTTACAGCTGAACAGGTAATGTCAGAAGTGTAAGGAACTACCCCAGGGTCACAGCCAGTCACTGGAGATGGACTCTGGAATTCAGACTCCAAAAGAATGCTAGCTTAAGGTTTTACACCAAGGTAAACTGCTGTATGAAAGACAAATAATTTTGAGTCTTTATTTTTTATCCATTGCTTCACAAGATTGCAAATATATGAGTGCTAAAAGTGAAAGAAGCAAATAATTACTTTTTTCTAAGTAGAAGCAGCTTTTTGGGGGTAAGAAAAGAAAAACTAGTGTTCAGAATAATGAAAAATTAAGCTTGTTGGGAAAACCATCTTATTTTTGCCAATATGCAGAAAACTGTCAAAGGTATTTTTAACTTCTTATAATAAAATGTCTTATAGAGTGCAAGGTTAATGCTGATGTGATTACACTTGTATATTTGGCTAGTACCCTGGATTTTTTTCCCTGCTGTTGAGAAGCTTCTTTTTTTTCTTCCTTTCTTCAGTGTAAATCAGGAGTAAATGAGAAATGTAGCATATTGTCATTTAATTCAAAGATATCTACATGCCATATACTCTGAAGATGGTAAATTGGTTTTGGATGTAAAAATGTCTTTTTCTGCAGTGTGTTAATTGTACCAAAACAATTTATCTTGCCAAGACACTAAAATCCATCATTTTGTTTCACCCGTGTCGTTATAGATAACCTAAATTATAGATAACCTAAAATTTGGTTCCTACCCCTCAGTGAATGTCAATTTTGTCTTTGCTTATCTCAATTCCTGATGATCTAGAAAAATACAGATTCATTAAAATGTGATATACACATACTTGAACTTTCTAAGTCACTTCTTTTTCTCAAACATTTTAATTTTAGTTTTATCTTAATGAAATTTTATTTCTGTGAGATAGAAAACATTGTTGACAGGCCTTTAACTGGGCAAGTTATAGAATTTATGTGGCCTTAGTCTCCTTGTAAATAAAAGAATGAGCTCTTAATTCCCTTCTTTCTGTAACACTCTATGATTCATTGTTGTATTTCAAGTTAATGCACTAACCTTTAATATATTAAAGGTAAATAGAGAGTTGTTGATGGATCAGGGCTAAAGGAGTTGTTTTGAAAGGAATCTTTTTTGTGTGCGTGTGAAGAAAATTTGCCCTGAGCTAACATCTGTTGCCAATCCTCCTCTTTTATTCCTTGAGGAAGATTAGTCCTGAGCTAACATCTGTGCCAGTCTTCCTCTACTTTGTATGTGGGATGCCTCCACAACATGGTTAATGAGTGGAGTAGGTCCACACTTGGGATCTGAATCTGTGAACCCTGGGCCACCGAAATGGAGCACACAGATCTTTAACCACTCGGCCATGGGGCTGGCCCTCAGAAGGAATCTTAATTTGTACATGTTATCACACATTAAGTTATCAGACACAACAAATCTAGTGGCTTCCAATGTCCTTTTGTTTCTTAGCCAAAAGACATCAAAAGTAATCCATCTGCAAGCTTAAGTGAATTTTTTGAGATTTGGCCATAGAATAATAAGGGTCCCGGCAGTCACAGGCTCTTAGTTGGCAGACAATAAATGATTGTGGAAGTTGACCCAGGTGTGGTTTAATTGATTCTCTTGGTGAGTTATAAACCATTTCTAAATGCAAGTCCAGAAAAGAGTTTTAAAACTAAGCCCAGGAAGGGATATGAATACACAAAGTCTTACATGCATGTGTTTCTGGCAGCTTTATTCTTAATAGCTAAAAACTGGAAACAACCAAATGTCCCTCAGTTGGTGAATGAAACAACAAAATGTGGTATATTCATGCAGTGGAACACTACTCAGCGATAAAACAACAAATTACTGGTACATGCTACACCATGGAGGCATCTCAAAAGCATTATGCTAAATGAAGACCATCAGACAGAAAAGGCTACATACTGGTTTTGTTTATAGGAAATTCTAGAAAAACAAAGCTATATGGACAGAAAGGAGATCAGTTGTTGCTAGGGTCTGGGAGTGAGAGGAAGACATTGACCAGAAAGGGGCACAATGGTACTTTTTGGGGTGATGGGAATGTTCGACACCATTATTACAGTGATGCTTATTTGAATGTGTACGTTTGTCAGAACTCATCAAATTGTATGCTTAAAATTGGTGACTTTTATTTAGTGTAAATTATACCAAAAATTTAAAAATAAACAAATAAACCTAGAGCAGCATCTTGAATGCCTTACAAAGTGACTGCTTCGGTTGAGGAAATGATCATTTTTATACTTTGAAAGTCTGTTTTTAATAAGATGCTGACAGTATTCATTTTTATGATGAATCCATACAAAATTTTGACCTCTAAAATGTGTTTACATAGAGAATGGTAAATGATCAGCTTGTTTTAACATCTCATTGCATTTTTGCTTTCTCTCTACCTCTCTGCCCAACCTAGAAAAACTAATTGAGGGACTCAAATCTCCTGACACTTCTCTTCTGCTCCCTGACCTCTTGCCTATGACAGATCCTTTTGGTAGTACTTCCGATGCTGTGATTGGTAAAGTCATCATCTCATTCTTTAGTCATGCATGATATGTGTGTCTTTTTCGAGAACAGTAACTAACTAGTTAACAGATACCTAGTGAATAGCCCTGGTGAGGAGTGGAAATGCCACAAAGTCTGCTGGTTTTGGAACAGTGCCTTGTGCCAACCCAGAAGCCAAGGCTATTTAATCTCACTTGTCACCACCCCAAATGAAGTGTTTTCTCTGCCTTCCAGGGACACAGTGCTGTTATTTTTGCCTTTCTTGATATCCTGAGATTTCTGGAGTGAATTTCTTATGAATGAGGAGGAAGGTGGGAAAATTCACAAATTAGTTACAAAACCTTCATGGAAACAGTTGTTTTGAGCTAGACTTTAACCTTTAGTACATTCTTCTTCAAAAGGCCTCTGTATGTTCCAAGAATCAGTAACAGAAAACACTTGCCCAGCGGTGAAGCCCATGAGTAGAATCCTGGGCAGGGGCTTGGTCTGCTTGCTCTGACATTTTCCTGTGCTCCAACTGCAAGGCAGGCAAGACCTACAAAATGTCCAGGGCCCCTGTACTCCATCGACACAGAGTCCTAGAACTCAGAAAGGCCATGACCCTACAGAGAGATGGGCCTCCAACTGGGGGATGTCACACAGTGCAGAATACCTCCCAGCTACGTCAGGGGGTAAGATTTGAGATGGACTAATGGCCTTTGCAAGGCACAGAGGATGTTTGCCCCCAAGTTTATCCCTTAAGAAAAGCAAAATTACCAGAAGATATTAAGGTGCCTTTCAGCCTATGTCTTCTGGCATAGAATAAATCTGCTGGGTGGCTCATGTTTTTCATTTATCTGTAAAAACAGAATCACTGGGACTAGCCATAGCAGTTAACCATGCACATGCGTGTTCAGTCAGTGAAGCCCAGAAACTCAGAGCAGCAGAAATAAAGTAACTCATTGTGCTGTCCATCTCACCTGAGACTGGCATTTTAGAGACCTGTAGAAGAAAGTCTTAACAGAATTGTCTAAAGAAGCTTCTGACTCTTCTTTACCTTACCCTTTATTCTCCTTTCTTAATGCTCTGTTACAAAAGAAAAAGCTGATGTTGCTGTTGAGAGTCTCATACCAGGACTGGAGCCCCCGGTCCCCCAGCGCCTCCCATCTCAGACGGAATCTGTGACCTCGAACCGCACAGGTCAGTCAGGTGTCTCTCCAGCTGCAGGGACTGGTCACTGTGGTGAGCCCTCAGAGCCAGTCTTCCCACCCATGGCAGATGATCCTGGGCTTGTTTTGCAGCTTGGTCAGTTCCTCCTAGAATGGATGCTCCATATTGTTACAGACCTAGCTTCTAGATGTTGCTAAAGAGCAGAGTACTTTTTGGAGCCATGGTCTTTTAGAGTAGTCCCTGGCTTTCTCTGGTTACAGTATTTATTCAAGATTCTTTTTACTGGTGGCAGGTTCCCTCCACCTCCTTAATTAAAGAACTCTGCTGAGCTCTAAGGAAATGTTTACTTCCTCCGAGATTTCTGAGCAGCCTTTCCTATCTGACAATGTCAGTGATATCCATGGAGTTCGTGTTCTGTATGTTGACATTCTGTTTCCAGCATAGTACTTTACTCATATGTAGGTGATTTGCTGTTAAATTGTAGGCAAAGTTGAAGTCTTTCCTGGATCCTGCCATTGCTTTCATCCTAATTTCAAAGTTCACTCTTTGTGGAGTTTCTTAACTGCCCATAAATATAGATTCGATAGCCTTCATTTTTATTGAGACCAGAATTACCTTGATAAGTGTCCAATTTCCTAACTTGGAACAGAAACAATTAGAAGTCTAGGAAGTATGACAATAGTCATTTAGGTGGAAAAAAAATTAACACAGAAGGCAATATTGTTCCTTTTCCTTGTGCTTGACTGTTTTCTCTTAGAAAACTTTCCCAGAAAACAATTTGTGTGTTAAAATGCTTGAATTCTGAATTTTGTCTTCCTTTTGTTCTTTAACTAAAAGCAAAACCGTATGTTCAAAGGAGCAATTCAAATTTAAAGAAAACTAGTAAGAGGCAAGATCATTCTATTTTGAATGGGAATCTGGTTGAGTTCTAGAAGTACTGTTTAATCATATCATATTCTGCATTAGTAAACAGAGACAACGCCCTCCTAGTCAGCTTTGATACCCCATCCTATAGTAACTTTTTCTGTGAGCGTTTAGGGAAAGTCTCAATGAATCTCTTTAGTTTCAAAGTCTTTTTCCCAAAGGGCGTTTGTGGAGAACTAAGGTGCTAAAGTTTTATTGTCATCCAGATCACATTCTTGCTTAACAGCAACTGTCTGAGCAAAAAATTCTTCCATATTTATATATTAATGTTAAGAGGAATCTAGAAATACATGTTTCTATGGATACAAATCTAGAAGGCTTAATATGTTCCTTTTGATTTTCTTTCTTCCACCTTGGCTTGTATGTATAACATGTAAATGCAATAACTTAAAGGCTAAGATCTAATTTTGTGATATTGTTGTGTGTGCCATTTAATGCCATCACTGACCTGGGATGCTGTTAATCTGGACTCAGATTCTCTCACTGGGGAAGATTCCTTGATTGATTACTCTCTGCTTTCTAACCCTACTGCTGACCTTCTGGAAGAGTTTGCCCCCATAGCGATCTCTGCTCCGGCCCATAAAGGTAAATGCTTTCCTCGTCTCGGGCCCACATGCATCCTTAGAGGAGAACTGAACAACTCCTGAGAATTTTCCTCACCAAAGGTCTTTGCTAGTGAAACTTTTTAACCACGTCTTTTATGTGGAAAACTTGAGTTTGTACTCTTAGCCACTGTGTTATAATCTCTCTCAGTAATAACATTTAAGAAAGCTTAGGCAACCGGTTAGTGAGGTATTGCCTTCTGGCCGTCACCCAGAGAGCAGATAGTTCATGTTGTCTGTTAAAGGTGGAGCTCCATACCTTTGCAGTCAGCCCCCGTAGATCGTTGAGTTGACTGTCCACGAACTGACTCTAATTATTAATATGATACTTTTAGGCCTTAGAACTTAAAATTGTTTCATCAAATCTGATTTAAAGTTTTTGCGTGATTTATTGTAGTGATTACTACAATAAAGAAACAGGCATCATTCCTCAAAAGGCAGTCTTCAAAGATTGAACTTGTAAAAGTTTGAATTTTAGTTAACCTTTGAGTCATGACTGGTTACTGGATTTCTCTTTCTAATCTACCATTTTCATTTCTTAGTCTTGAGTTAGTACTGGTTTGAAATTCTGCTGGACAGAGGGAACTTGGATTGAGTTCTGTTCAGTGAGTGGTTTGTGAAAGCGCTGGGCACAGTGCCAGGCTTACTGTACGCAGGCCTTCACTAAACTTCTTTCTGTGCTCGAGTAGTGACAGCAGCTTTCTGGAAGGAGCAGTACATAGAAGAGGAACAGCTTAAGTCCTTTCTGAAGGAAATCTAAGGAGGAAGCGTCCCTGAGATGACTAAAAAATGATTAGCCTGTGGTTTGCCCTGGTAATAGCTGGGTTTTTGTTTTTACCTTTGGCAGCATTAAAATGATTATGTTTTTATAGAGCCTGTAGAGAGAAGTTACCTATTTAACCAGGTATGTCTGGCAGGAGTGTGTCAGCAGTAATGTGTAATTACAGAGAAGCATCGCTTGCAGAATAGGTGCTCAGCGAGCACTTGCTGGTGGGATAGCCTTAATTAGAATGGAGAAGAATATTCTCACAAACTTCTGCTTGAAGTCTCGGTGTGTGTGATCTTGTAGTCAACATTTCCTGATGCCTCAGAGTTGTTTGAAAATTTTTATTTTTCCAATCACAGGGCAGTCCGTCCTCTCAGAAGTATTTTGTTTGCCTTGTGTATAGCACTTGCTTATTAAAGAGTGACTAATTACCTTCCCCTGCCCCCCTCAAATATTATTGGTCAGGTCTCTGTTTGCTCAATAAAGAAGATAAATGACTAGTCCCTCTTCCTTTGTGAATTACTGATGTTGAAGAGATGCCTCACAATAACTACAATTAAATGGTCTTATAATGGTAGAGACAATCCATCCTATACCCCTTCTCCCTAATCATTTATAAAAGTCTTAACATGGCCAGCTCTAAAGCATCTTTTCCTATTTCCCTAAGGTTTCTAATTTTGCTACTTTTATTTCAACTCAGAAAAATAAGCATTTTCACCTTTAAAAACAACAGTGATTGTATGGTTGGGAACTTTGTGCCCTTTACACGTTCTCTCCTTTGCTAATCTTTACCTCTGTTGTTTCTGCTTGTGTACTTGCATTCTGTATTAAGCTGCAGAAGATAGTAATCTCATCTCAGGTTTTGATGTCCCTGAGGGCTCGGACAAGGTGGCAGAAGATGAGTTTGACCCTATTCCTGTATTGATAACCAAAAACCCACAAGGTAAGAAAGAGAGGATGGGGAAAAAAAAGAGCTTGACATCAGCTCTCTACAAAATAAGTAATGTACCTAATCTACAAGGGGGAGAAAAAGCATCAAGCTTTAATGAAGGAAATTCGGGTAATGACAATCATTGTGAGCTGGACCAGTATAGCTAGATACAGAGATATTGAGATATATATATATATATATATATATATACCTTGAAGCGTGACCATGGCGTTTATTTAGAGAGAAGAAAAGTATTGAATGGTTTGACTAAAAGCTGATTTTTACAAATTATCAAGCCAAAAATAAAGTGATCTTCAGTCAGTGGAAACCTGAAGGCATATATCAAAAAAAAAGCACTGAACATTTTTTATCATGATTAGAACAATCTGTAATAAATATTCTTCCCAAAGACATTAGCAATCATGCTTTGGTATCATTTGCATCTATTGGGACATTTGTGGAGCATCCTTTTTCCTCTGATGGATTAAAATCATTTGAACATGCCAGAAAACACCGAATTGCCATAGGACCATCTATATATGTTTTTTAAAGCATGTTTTTATTGCAGTGGTCTTAATAAATGATTTCTCTGCAAAACAAAAATGATTGATTTTTACTTTATCAGGGAGATGACTCAATGTTATTAGGAAGTTCTCAGGCAAAATATATATTCATTTGAAAATAGCATCCTCTTTTGTAAGGTGTCCTGCCTTAGTATGGTATGCACACAGTGCCTGAACTTTTGGTGGGAGGTGGTGAATACCTAATTTATATGTTTAAAAATCAAGATGTAAGAATTTGCAAATGTAAATTGTTGCTTCTCTAGGGTTTTGTTTTGGTTTTTTTCTCCTTTGCTTGCTTTGCACATCTAAACCGTAACCCTCTGTGTTTTGTACTGAATTCCTATCTCTCCACTTCCAGGTGGGCACTCTAGAAACAGCAGTGGGAGCTCTGAGTCCAGTCTTCCCAACCTAGCCAGGTCTTTACTGCTGGTGGATCAGCTCATAGACCTGTAGCCGTGACCCAGTAGCAGATGCAGTTCTGTAACCTTCATACCATAATATACATTTTCATTATGGAGTTATAAGAAAATGATTTTTTTAAAAATCTGCAAATAAGGGACCCTCTAGCCCTTATCTCCTACCCCTTGCCTTCTCCTGTAGAAATGATAAGGAAAGAAAATCACTTTGGCCCTCCAGATAGTCCTTGGCCAGTTCCTCCCTGTTAGTTTGCTGTGTTTTCTCATTACCCTTCTTCAATAGCATTAACTTAAATCAAGCGCTAGATGCCATGAGCTTCACCTCTGCTGGAATCAACTCCACCAAAAGCTTAACTGTAACTGAAACTAGTGAATTGACACCTTTGTCTTATTCTTGCTAGGAATGGCCTCCCAAATCAATCCTCCCAACCCCTGTCTCCTTTGGCCAGATGCTGCTGAATTTGTTTCTCTGTTTTTGCTTTTTATCCTGCTGCGTTATCATGAGGATATGGCTTCTTCAGTTGGTCTTAACTCTAGGCAGTAGCCTGGAGAAGGCGGTAGCCTGGAGATGAGTGTGTGGTTTAAGAGAGAGTAAAACTGACTGACTGATGGTATATATTTGAAAAGAGAATGTGAACCCAGCTCTAGCCAGCCAACTTTGACCTTGTTTGATCATAGACTTAGCCAAGGGATTTACACCCCATGCAACCTGCCCAGCATTCGTCCAGCATTCTGGCTTCCATTGAACCGTGATTTCTCAGATCTGGAGACGTGACTGCAAGTACTTGAGATCCTTGGATAAAATATGTACATTATATAAATCCCAAATATTGCCATTCCTTTTCATGTTAACTCTCCCAAGCCGGGATCTCAGAATTAGACCAAAACAAGACAATGGTGGTAATATGATACCTTTTATTAGAAGACTTTTCACTGGGGGGTGGATGGGGGAGGGGAAGGAATTGTAGCAGAAACAGATGTATTTTTCTTGTGATTTTTATTTTGAATCAAATATTGTAAATTGTGTATAAATGAAGACGCTGAATAGTTCTGTTTCCACTTGGCGTTTCCAGTCCGATATCAGGTGTCTGTACAGGGTTTTGATCTCTTTCCCTTGTATAACTACACAACAATCTTACAGTGTAACATATGGAATCATTTTGAGTAGACTTGTGTGTTGCTATAAGCTTTCAGCAGGTCCTCTGTCTTTGTAGAATAAGCATGTTGTTTATTTTCAAATAATCAGAAATAAGTGTGCTGACTAGCTAGGCACAATTTGCCCCTGGCTACTTACCTTTCTTTCTCTCTGATGTTTGAATTGAAGGATGCAGCCAATGAAATATGTTCAGCTGGTTTTCCTTGGCTTCCTAGATTAAAAAACGAAACAAAGCATAGTTCCTCACTGACCTTAGACTATTGTTCATAAGATAAATAAAGGACCCTGCACTGACATGACAACATGCCTCATGGTCACCCTCTGTATATGTCCTTACTCACTGAAGTGTATTTTTTTTCCTTACCTGGAAAGCAGTCTTCTAAAGTCACCTTTTTGAAAAGAGGTGGGCACAGAGAAACCCCATTGTGGTTCTCTTCCTTGAATGCCATTTTCCATGATCAGAAGGGGGAACTCTTAGTTGATCAGATTTGTACAAATAAAATTCCAAGGCCATTTGCTTGTTTCTCTATCTAGTACTTTTGTTTCTTCTTCCTCACATTTGCACTTTAAGGGGAAAAAAAGAAAGTTGAACAGCAACAACAGCCTGCAAAACACTGCACTTTGGAGGTCCAGCTTTGACCCCAGTGATGTGAGAGCAGCCTTTGAAAGGCATCAGAGGAAAAGTCTGAATCTTTCAGTCTTCCTTTCTGACTTGACATATTTCCCATGCCAGCTGAAACTAAGGAGTTAAGGAAAGGCCTCTATTAGGATAATGGATAATTTCCAAAATTGAGGGAGGCACAACCTTCCTACTGAGGATTAAAAAAGATATCTTTGAAGAGCTCCATCATTGGATAGCAGTGCAAATGAGACTTGGTTGCCCCTTCACGGACAGGAATATTATTGAAGATCAAAATTCTCTTCTTTTCCCTGGACATAGAAAGAATGTATAAACCAATGAAGGAAATGTTTATTTTTAAATAAGAATAATGTTTTATGCCTATGTTTTCCAATTTGATTTTTTTCATACATACATATTAGAAATATAATGAAATATCTAGTTTCTCACTTTAATTGAAACCATGAAGAGTACAGTTTAGAAATTAGGTAAGTGTCTCTAAATTGTTCCTTTCATGTATTACCCATAATCGCCTTGAGATATATTATCTAGTCATCTGGCTCAATAAAGCTTAATGGAGGCTGTTAATGACAATGAACAGACTGGAAGCCAGAGAGTGGTTGGAGGAAGCCTGAGGGAGATAATTACATGAAATTATCTTGGGCTTATTCTTTAGGAGTAGGGCCTCAAAGGGGAGAACTGTTTTTCTGTTAAGGAATACATGTGAGTGACTCAGTAAACCGGGCCTCCCTTAGTTTATAGCATCATCCCTGAACTAAAAGGGTTTATTTGAGATGAGTGTAGTGTGCTGATAATTGATAGACTTATGAAACTATATACTGAGCTACAAGAGGGACCTTAGAGACCATCCTCTAGTCCATCCATTTCATTTCACAGGTGTGGGAACCTGATGCAAGCTGGTGGGAGAAGAGGCCTGGGCAGGACAGGCCACCTGGGGTCTCATCCTCACCTTTGCCAGTCAGTGGCCGAGTGGCCTTCAGCAGGTGCTTCACTTCTCAGAGCTGCTGTTCCTTATTTATATGATGATGGGTTTGGACTACATGGTCTTTAAGATTATAGAATTCTAGGGTTCTAAATACGTATATTATTATGCTTTGGAAGGACTATGAAGGATTTATATAATCCTGATGTTCTTCCGTTATCTTCTATAGTTCTTACTATTACTGTAACAGTATTTACATTTTAGAGAATTATAGGGCTTTTAACTAAACCGGGTTGCTCTTTTTTGTTTATCTGAATAGAAGCCTAAATCATCACCGAGTTTTGGATATCAATTTTTCCTTTTTTAATATTACACACACACTCCTACCTATTCCAACAAAACAATATCTGAAGATTTCAATTCTTTTAAAATGTATAATCAATGATCTGCCATTTAAAAATGGGCAAATACTGTGAGCATATGTTTCTGATTTGCTTTTATTCCAGCTGTGCAATAGTAGTAACTACACCAGAAGACATCACACATTGTTTTTCTTCCTTTTATAGCATTCAAACAACTAGATCATCAAATTCAAGTCCCAGTATTTTTTAAAATGCAGGCCTCAGAGCAGATAAGGTTTAAATGGATACTCCTAAATATGATTCTAATTAATGATTTCTTTAGCAGACATGTCAGAATTTTGACAGCTAATTGAGTGTTGTTTTCTTCAAAAGCATCTGGTTTTAATTGGGAAGCTAATCCTTATTCTAATGATGCTGCCGTCATTTAAGTTACTTTTGAAACTCCTCTCCTTAGAAATACCATCAAGGAAGGTAACAGGGTATAAGAAAACCAGTTGTATTATCATCTAATTAGTATCACTTTCAGCATCTGAAAGTATGTTCTCTTTCTTGATCTTTTTCTACCCCTCTTGGTTCTAAGTAACATTCAGCTGTTTCCAGAAAGTAAAATTACCCCCCTAAGACGGACAGTGGTTACTATTGAAGATGGTAAAAAGAAATCCACAGAAAATTCCTAGAGAGGACCTTATAATGGGAAGTCATAACAATTTTAATTTCCTTAATATTCTGAATAAGGGAATTTCTGTAATTTTGCCTGTCTTTAGTATGGTTTAGAAAATTGAAAGATAGGAGTTTTAAAATACCTCTGAAAGAAGTTGTCACTTTGTTCAGTGTCATTTGATATTGGACTTGGCTCTTCCTGAGTTAGAGTCATAGAACTTGGATTGCTAATAATTATAGGGGAACAAACCCAAGAAGGAAACTGTTTTTCTCAAGACGAAGTATTTTGTTTATAATACTTTTTTCCTACTCTCCTGACAGATAGTTGATCATTTTGATTCAAACCAACACAACCTTCCGCCAGGTTGGGACAGTTCTGCCTTCAGCAGTGCTGTGGGAAGGAGGGGACCTTTGGGGTTGACCTCAGCCCAGAGGTATGGAGAGATCTGAGCTCAGCTGAACAAAGGCATGCTGTAGATACCTTGGGCCAAAATAAAGTCTCCCGCCATGACGTCTCTCTGTATGTCCAGAGTCTTTAACTTTCTCAGTCTGTAAGATTATCAGGATCCTGTAGCCACTAACTTAGAGTTTGGGGATAAAAATGACAGGATTGCCCAAAGTACTGAGTTAAACAAATTACAGGCTGCCAGGCAGAACAGAGAAACTATCACATGGATGTTTAAAATGGAATCTTTACTGAAACACTCCAGATATTACAAAGCTATCTTTTATTCCTCTCTAGAGGCTATAATTTTACTAACACAGTTAGTCTTTTCCTTTTCCACTCTAGTAATGTTCCTAAACTTGGGTGTGCTGAAGTTTTTTGAGTCAGAATGAATCCCAGATGGCCTCCATTTCAAATAATCCGTAACAAGATACTATTTTGTTTCCCTAGGGTTTTCTTTCTCTAAGGTGGGGGAGGGAGGTTCTTTGGGTAATGCTAACCTATGCAAAGGTACTAAATGGTATTGCTAGGATGGAACACACGTCCTTGGTTCCCACTTTGTTGCAGTGTCCTGAATTCACTCTTTTCCTGTGAGTATTCTACTCTGCCCTGTTGCACACCTCCTTGTCACGTGGATGTGTATTTACCACAGGTCTTTATCTTGTCCTCCCCAAGAAGACAAAGTAAACAGAGGTACACGAAGCTATCTTATGCAGTAAAAATGTGAAATTTGAACATTGCTACGCAAGTATTGTATAAAAAACGTCTGTAAACAAATTTGTTATGTAAACATACAGGGGAATAAAGACTTTTATCTGTTCAAATGGGAGCATGTTCAGAGATGTAAATAACTTAAAATAGCTGCTGTTTTCCTGACTTCCTGAAAACCCACTTTTGCAAAAAAGATTTAAAGACATTGTTGAATGACAATAAGTACCTGTGCACAAGGAAAGTGCGAATATGTGTGAGACACATGCTAAGGACATTTCAGTGAGTCGTGGCTCCCCTCTCTTCACCTTGTGGTCAGGGAGAATAAAACCCCTGTGAGCCTGCATCTGCTGTGACCAGACACAGGTTTGAAAACGGAGCACGGATTTGCAGCTACCCTCCTCTGATTTAATCTTGAATATACACAGGCCAATTTAATTAAAGATTTTATGTTGGCAGCAGCAGTTTTATGCCCAGAGAGAAATCTCTCTCATTTAATGACTCCGTTGGCTTGAGAGACAGAGCATCACTAGCCAGTGTTGGTTCCTATCGAATCCCTTATTCCCCAGTCCTGGGTTTTAATGTAACTACCCAACATATGGTAGAACCACATGCTTCATTTTATTATCTAAGCCAAAAGGTCATGGAAATTATTAGTTTGATGTATATTTCTGGATTCCCTGATTAGGCTCCAAGAGTCTGAATTTCAACTTTGGCGCTGCATTTCTGAAGTTCTTCCAAAGGGATTTTTGCTTTCTATTTGCTAACTATATGAGGTTTCTCAATACTCCAAGTCTTCATTTTCAGCTTTTGGCAAGAATTATGTCTTTGATACTCCCTGTAACTGTTATTTTAATTTATGGGAAAGTAAAATTCTGGTTCTACATGATATATTTCACTAAGGAATATTCAGCCTGAAATTTGTCTTCAGATTTTGATTTTTTGGAAGGCACTCTGATGAGCCTCACTGTGTCCATCAGATAAAATTTCCAGGGTGAACCTATCCCAAATCATTCAACATTTTTGGTTGCTTTAGAAGTTAATAGGGAGTTAGTAAGGATACTTGCCAAGTCATCAAATACTTTTTGGGACCCTCATCCTACTCTTTGAAGCATATGAGCTCTTACTGAAAACGGCATAATTTGGAGCCTCAAGAGAAATGGAGTTAGCCCTATTGGAAGTGTAGAAAAGTGTACTTAACCTTAAGCTGGCACACAGTCCTATATCAGAACAAGAAAAAGAAATGTGTTTTGACTTCTTGCTTAATTTAATGTGCTAAATCAAAATAAAAGACATGACCCAATTTGAGGGAATCAGAACAAAATACCCTATCTTAGCCTTCATGATAAGAAAGACCCTTGTACAGAATGTGAGGTCAGGTCCTGCGTTTAAGCTCCCTCATGCCCCCAGGAACAACTGGCTAGCTTTAGAGCTCTGTGGTCTCAGGGCATCTGCTGTGCATGCTGTTGGTTACCAAAGGAAATGGGCCAAGGCATGAGGTTAAATTAGTGTAAATCCTTCATTGCTAGTAGGCAGACTACTTCAAACACATTTTCCTCACAATACAAGGCTATCTTCATATATAAGGACTGTTCACCTTGAAAACACATACATTCCCCACAAGAACACACTCATATCCAAAAAAGACCTCTAACTGCCAAAAGGTTTAATGTCTATCTTCTGTTTGCAGTTACTTAGACTCTCTCCTCTTGACTACTATATTCCTTGTGCTGCCACCACCAAAATTCCCTGAGGCAGTGTGGATGTCTGCGTTTCTCCATATCCGCCAGCATTTTTTTGGTCTCCAGAGCACCAGGCTTGGAGAGTTGCAGAGGATGGTTGCTCTCTGCCTTGGTCACACTGCACCTCCTCTAAAAAGAATGGAAGGTTGGGAGACTTGGCTTTCTCAGGAGAATCCTTTGAATGTACTTTCCCAATCCTGTAAAGCAGATTCATGCTGAAAGAGAGATATGAGATAGGCCTGGCCTTGTTTTGAAGGACAGGAGACTAGTTTTCCCTTCAAACTTGATGTTAGAGTATTTTTGTAACTGTTTGTCAATTTTAAAAAGTTGTTGGAATTTTAAGTATGGTTTTCCCATTACTCACCATGAAGGTCACAGACTATGTCCTGAGTTGACAAGTTTCCAGTTGACTTGACTGAGAACCCAGTTTTTAACATGGGTAATTTTGATGGGTTAGGCATGTTCTTCTCTCCTAACTCTGGATGTGGGCACCCTTCTTGGTTCTTTACGGTTCTCAAAATGTAATGTAACACATTTTGTTAGTGCTGTCAGGTCGATTCTGACTCCTGGCAACCCTGTGTACAGCAGAATGGAACCCTGCCCAGTCTTTTTGCGCCATCCTCTCACCTTCCGGTGCTATATCAGAATGCTCCACTGCTGTTCATAGGGTTTTCATGGCCAATTTTTTCAGAAGTGGGTGCCCAGATCCTTCTTCCTAGTCAGTCTTAGTCTTTAAGCTCTGCTGAAAGCTGTCCACCATGGGTGACTCTGCTGGTATTTCAGATACCTGTGGCATAGCTTTCAGCCTCACAGCAGCACACAGCCACTACAGTATGACAACCGACAGATGGGTGGTGTGGTCCCCTGACTGGGAAACAAACCCTGTCTAACACTGCAGGCATCCAAAGTGCCCCTGGTTCTATAGGCAGCTGCTTTTGGGCAGCTGATTTGAGTGAATTCAATTTAAATTTCCCAAAAACACTAACTCCAGTCAAACTCCAGAAAACTCCACTTTCCTTATTGATCTGTATGATGTCAGAGTTGGTCATTAACTTGACTAAATTTACCATTTTTTTCCTAAGAGATATCTTGCTCTCCCATAGAACCAGCTTAATAACATCAACTTTCAGAGTAGTTTTGGAAATGAGAAATTGTACCTTTGTTTTGACAACTGAGAACTTTGTCCAGCTGATGCTACGTTAGAAAGTGGTTTGAAGAGTTTTGGGGGCCTCTCATACCACTTTGCTTGGTGAATCTCATTTTGGAAAACTTCTTTGCCCCCTTTCATTGAATTTTCTCCCAGCAGTCATCATGTGGGAATCACTGTGACAGATCTAATATCAATACACTTACCTGAGAGGTTAGGATTATGTCTTTCCACATATATTGCAAAGGAGAAGGTCTTCCTTTATTTCCTATCAGCTGACTGATGCTTTTGTATCACCATGTAGGTGCACATATTAAAGTTATAATGCAAGGAAATATTTATCATCTTCAAAATCATATTCTTCAAATACTATTCAGAAAGCCATTTGGCACCAGTAAAGAATTTAACTTAAAGACTCTAACTGGAATTCACCAAATGCATTCAAACCATTAGAAAGGGAAATAAAAATGGGGGGACCCACCTTTTTTGTTTCTGAAAACAGTATATAAGGCCAGAACTGTTTAAAAATAAGCACTGCTAAAAAGTTATAGGATTCAGAGAAACATAATATTTTTGTACAGTATCTTCTAAAATGTTCAGATCTCTCTCTACATTTCTTTATAATGTAATGTCTCTAAGTAACTGGTTTCCCAATAAACTGATTTTGATGCCGCTTCTGCTGTGTTCTGTGTGCTTACTTCAAGCAGCAGCTTTAGCAGGGGTTAATTGTTAGCAGAAGTTTCTACCAGCTAATGGTTTGCATAGAAGGGGAGAGGGTAATGTGGGGAGGGGATGATTGAATGACCTCTGTACTGAGGTTCTGAGTCATCTATCAAATCCAAACCATTGAACCTAATGTTCTTATCCTGGTGGGTTGGGAAACCCATGATGAGATGATACCTTTGTCCCCAACCGCCCCTTCTCTGGATTCTTCTTGCTTAGTTACTTATGCCTTTTTCCTGCCCTCTTGCTAACATGTGCCCAATGACATACTTCTAACCTGCTAATATTTCTTGGAAGGTAAGCTCTCTTGCATTCTGATAATTGTCTATTTGATTTTAAAAGCCAGAGCACCCTGAGGCACCTCTACCTAGATAGAAATAGACTAGTATATTAGAGCTTGCAAATATTGCAGTAACTACCCATGCATTTTATTTCTTCTGCTTAAAGAACTTTATGATGGATTCATTTAAGCAGAGGAGATCTTTGCTAACTTAGAAGACTGACAACAAAAATTCCAGGGCAACTTCAGCTGAAGGTGATTTATTTAATATGATTTTATGTCTCCTCCCCTTAGAAAGTGCCTTTAGTATTCACATTTTGGGTACTCTTGTGCTCTTTGAGTAGTGCTTGTGATGTAAATCATCAAATAAACTTGCATTTGTCAAGCAGCCATGTTCTGCTGCTTTTTGGGGTGGGGGGGGGTGGTTCTGTCCTCAGATATAGGCATTATGGAGCAGATGACCCCATGTCAGATACCGAATTGACTTTGTCCCCAGACAGTATTTCTACATAATCCAGAACTGTCATGGTATATGTGGAGATGAGTGACTGGGTTTGTTTTCATTCCATCATGAGCCTAGTGCCAGGTAGAGCAGGTGCCTGTGCCTGGCCCCACGAGTAGGAGCATTGCGTAGTTACGCTGAATGTCTGTGTGCCTAACATCTCCACCTCCTTTCCTGCACATTGTGCCTATCATGTTCCAAAATGTGAGACAGTGATTGGTTGTGTTCCAGTTTGTGTGCAGTTTCCTTGCCTGACTTTTATTTTTTTTTTTGTTTTTCCTTTTCCATTTTCAACATCTATTATTTGGTCCCACAATGTTTCCGCTGCGAGCTGACCGTTCAGTGTTCCCAGGAAAGTTGAACTGACCTATGCATTAATTCTGCATTTTGCACTTTTCTAGGTCTCCAGAGAGAGCCCAATCCCTGTCCTGTAATTACTGTAGAGCACTTTAAAGAATCAGCGGGTGTTAAAGGCCTTCCCCTGTATCCAGACCCCTCCAGAGCACCTGGCACAAAAACTCAGAACAATTTAGAATCTGACTACTTGGCCCGAGATGGCCCTTCAAGCAACAGCTCATTCCACAGCAGTGAAGAGGAAGGGACTGACCTCGAGGGGGACATGCTAGACTGCAGCGGGTCTCGACCGCTCCTCATGGAGTCTGAAGAGGAGGATGAGAGCTGCAAGCCTCCGCAGGGGAAGGTGGGAGGAGCCATTCCGTTCGCTCAGCCAGAAGTCTCTACTGAGACAGCAAAGGCAGTGCAAGGTGGAAGAAAGAACCAGTTCCAGGCCGTCACACAACTAACCACGGATGGTCTCGGTGAGCCAGATGTTTTTGCCACAGCTCCCTTCAGGAGCTCAAGGGTTCCAACTGATGACATGGACATTTTCTCCAAAGCCCCATTTGTCTCCAAGGGCAATGTAGCTCCTTCCCAGCCAGAGGAAGCAGACGTGTTCTTGAGAGCTCCTTTTACCAAGAAGAAAAGCATGGAGGAGTTAACAGTTGCCCAGAGCACCTCCCAGGAGCTGCCTGCGCAGGCCAGTCTCCTCAGTCAGACAGACGATGTCCCTCTGCTCTCAGGCCTTGATCGAGCAGCGTATGCCTCTGTCCGAGCTCAGTATTCCATGACTGGTTTTGTCCAACAATCTAACCTCCCCTTCCATTCTGTACAAGCAGCAGACCATCTTGACAGCATCTCTCCCAGGGGATCCTCCCTGGAATCTGGGGCCCATCCTAATGACAGAAACCAAGGACTTCAGCCCCAGAAAGAAGCTGTTTCAGGCCCTGTGGCTGGCAAACCATTCCGCCCCCAGTCTTTATCCAAATATTCCCGTCACTATAGCCCAGAAGATGAGCCAAGTCCAGAAGCCCAGCCCATTGCTGCCTACAAAATTGTTTCACAAACCAACAAGCAGTCGATAGCTGGCTCTGTTTCCATCACATCCCTTTCCTCCAGGACTATGGAGCTGCCAGCTGCTGATCCTTTTTCTTTAGCACCCTTTCCTTCAAAATCAGCCAAGCAGAAACCTTAGGAGCAATACCTGAGCCTTAGGCCTCTCTGTCTCAACCCCACTGTCAGTACCCACCACATCACTCCCAGCTGAGCCTTCCTAAGAAGAAATATATCAGTTATTATCTTTCGGTTCCATGGGTCAGAGCAGAACTTCAGTCAACAAACCCAGTTGCAGTGATACTTAGTTGAAACCCCTTTAAGTTATGCTCATTTCTTTTGTTTATATTGATTTCTGGACTTTCAGGCACTTCCATCTGCATCTCCACCCAGAACTCTGCTTTTTTTTTTTGTTTGCCCAGAAACTGTTTAAATCCAGAAATACTTCACCCCAACCCCAAAGGGGCATCTTACTGCTAATTTATTCCTGCAGTTCCTGTTCTGAGTCATGTCCATTAAGGAATTAAGATTAGTCCCTCCAGGACTAGAAAAGGGGATATTTCTGGAAAGAAATGCAAGATAAAAACCCTGCACATCAAGAGGAAGTGTAATCCTGCAGATACGAACCATTCCTGTAAAACCAGCAGCTCTAGAAGGATTCTCCAGATCTGTTTCTGAGTCTGTGCAAGCCAGGCTGGCCCTTGTCCATGAGAGTGTCCTTGGGTGTGTAATGTGTGTCACATCCTCTCCTATGTAAAAATGCAAACAGATGACATAGCTGTGCTCATGTCTAAGTGTTGAGCCTTCCCCACATCGATGCTTTTTAAATTAGTATGAGTGCACAGGTGTGTGTGTGTGTGTGTGTGTGTGCGCGTGCACAGGAAGCATTTTTCTTTAGGTAAATCCTGTCCCATCATGCCTACCTCCACAATCACTCATTTACTGGCATTTGTCTCTTGACCTAACTGACTTGAACCCTATTTTTATTTAGTTCTTTTCTCATGGCAAAATTGAATTCATTGGAAGGTGTAGGAAAATTCTGCTGGAACTGAGGTTTCAGATTAGATTTTTTTTTTTTCCTCCAGAATTTACTATTTGCTATTAACAAATTCCATTTACGTGGTCTTGAAAAATTAATTATCCTTATACATTTTCCCTGAGTACAATAGAAAAGAGCACCTTGTTGCAGTTCCAACCACTGGGTATGTGGTCTTAGTAATTTTTTAAAGTATTTAAAAACCTTAGTTCTGAGCACTCCGTACTGTCATGGAATTAATCAATCATGAGACTAGGCTACTAGATTTGCTGGTTTGTTTTTTCCAAATCCTTGCCATCTTTCTCTGCTGCCTCTTGAGGAAATATAAATCTGAGACATGTAAATAAGTTTGGGAGAAAGGAAAAGAGGTGAATCAGCTAGACATGAAAACCTTTCAATTCTCTATCCTCTTTAGATGTTGAAGTAGGCCAGACAGGTGACTGACTTGTGTTTTTGAAATGTCTTCTATCTCTGGAAGGATCTGACTCATTCCTGACTGTTTTCCTCCCTTTATCATCACTGCTTTAAAATGAAACATGTCTCAATGGGACAATTTCTGCTGAGGACGTTCAACTTAATGGAAGGAGTTGCTGCACCATGTTTCAGCTTGAAAGCTTCCTGTGACTTGTAGTAAACGTTAGTGATTTCTCCATTAGGTGGAGAAGTCGGGAGATTGCCTACCAAACCAGATTAATGCTTTAAGAATTATTGGGAATTCATCCAAGAATCAAGCCTGAATGCCAGACTCTACCGCAGTTGAGTAGGTGTCATACTCTTTAAATTTGAACTTCAGAGATCTCGGCAGTAAAATATGAACAGCTACTTTTCAAGACTTTTTCTAGTTTACTCTTCACCTATTTAAAGTGTCCAGGTTAAAAAATAAACTTAAATAATTGGCACTGGATTAGGGCTACCAGCAATGGTTGTCCAACTGAGGTTTCAGCGTGACAGTCTTTCACTTTGGCGGCTGCTAAATGTTCATTCTAAGAGTTTGCTTCTCTCCCAGGGATCATTTCTGATTGTTCTGTGTAGCAATGGATGTAAAATCATCTTTCCAGTTGAAAGAATAGTTTTGGCTGATACATAGGGAACTTTGCACCCCAGACTCTTCCCTTGGCCATTATCAGTTAAAGCCCTCAAACACAGGAACTAAGAGGATAGGAATGTTCAGGGAGAGTTCTCACCCCAAGTCAAAAACTCTTAAAAAGTGAAAAGTCATTCTAATTCACTCTTCCAGATATTCAGGATTACCTATGTAACAGCCCTGCAAATGTCTGATTACTCGATCACTCCCTCCTAATCAAGTAGCCATTTTAGTTCTTAAGGTAAAATCAATAAAATCGTGGTGATTTTATTACATAGTTGAATCATTTGTCAAGCATGGGCTTGTAAACCTTTTTTTATTCTCACTGGAGACTTTGATGGGTGGAGACTCTAAATACCTTCTTTGAATAGGAAATAAATATAAACACATGCAAAGTACTTTTGTATTATTCGTATGTACTGAGTGATGCATGGAAATTTTTTGACTTGGATTACATTAATTATTAGCTAATAACTGGTGAATTCTGCACTGATCTTCTTTGGATCATATAGGGTAAATGCATCATTTAAAGATAAAATGTTCTTGCCAGAAGCCATCCTGAATCTGGAAATCTGGAAAATTTAGTTTTAAGGGAATCAAGAGTGCTCAGGGTGCTCTGAGTTAGTAGCAAATGCATGTTTCCAGTAACTATACCGCAACAAGTTAACACTAAAGAGAACAAATACATAGTCAACAAAATGCTGCACTTCTTGTTTTAGTTTATGTGTTATTTGCTTTACACAAAGCAGGGAGTGATAGGGAATGCAGAAACTCGTGACCTTTCATTTCAGTGGAACACGATGAGCCAGAATATATTTAGATATAAAGCATTGAACCACAACATGCACTGATGAACTCTTAAAGAATCCACATTAATTGACTGACAGGCACTATTGAATTAATGAAGTTAGTTATGTGTGGTGATAAATACTTAACATAAATGTTTCTTGGGCTCATATACAAGCCCTTTAGCGCCAAATCCTTTGTAGATTGGAAAATGGGATAAACAAAATGTGATACTGAGTCAGTTGCTGGGCAGGACCTAAGGGAATCTAGGTCATCAACTGTTTCATTTTGGGCTCACTCATTGTTGAGTTGAAAATTTCATATATGTTGACTGGTGTGTATGTGTTCATATGCCCATGTTGGGTCTGAGTTTAATCTGGCAATAAGATTTCTTTCTAAACTTTCAAGAAAAATACCGATATTTATTGACTCATTATTTAGTAAGTTTTAGAATACATGAACATCAGTGTTTTCAACTATTTGGTGGACATTTCAGTGACATAAAGTATCAGATTATCAGGTTTGTTTAAAATAAATGTAATCACCAGAGTGAGCTGACAGTAGAAATTCAGTCATGCTGTATTTGCTTCCATAAAGAAAGATCATCAATATATAGATCATGTAATAGGTATGCTTTATATCAAATAGGAAATTTTATAGGAAACTAGAGGAGAGTGAGATCCAGCTCTCCAGCAGGAAGGATGCTACTTAAAATGGAGCCACTTGGGTCCCTTTAATAAAGAAAGATGTTATTCTGTGCTATGTCTTTGGAATTGAAATTGGAAAACACATGCCAATCAGTTCTGTATGGCTTCTGGTCACACAGATGCTGTTTTATCTGATAAATTTGGAATCCAGATTATTTTGATGAAAGGTACATAGGAGAGCTGCTGAAAAGACCACAGTTTCTAAGGAAGCAGGAGGGCCCTGTAAGTGCCCACAGCCACCCCTGAGTTCTAATCCTCCTCTAACCTGCCTGATGGAGTAAACATGAAGATTTTAAATGGAATCATGCAATTTAAATTTATAGTTTTTCCTATACCTTTGTCAACTACTGCCTATGTGGGGTTTTTTTTTTTTTTTTTTTTTAAACCACCAGAACACTTGCAAACTTGTGAAGTTCACTTAAGGAAAGATTTCAAAATGTTTGAAAATAAACAGTAATATCTGGTTGGGAATTATTTTTGTGTTCTTTTGCTACAAAATAAGTTTGCTAGGTTGCAGAAAACAACCACCTGCCTCAGCTTAGACGTGGGAATCCGCTCTGGCAGCGTCTTGATTCCCAGGATGCCAGCTTGCTGTCTGACTTCCTGGTCCTATCTGCCTCATTTGCACCTTGACCTTTGTTAGGAAACAGGCCTCCCATGTGTGGTACCCAAGATCCCATCATTAAAACACTGCCAGACACAGCTCTTTCCTGCTTTTTCTCTACCACTACAAGTCTTCCTGGCTCACCTCCCTTGTTCCTGTTCCTGCTTCATTTCCTCACTTGACCTTCCCCTATTATGACTGTACCAATAAGTGGATGATGAGAGGTATGATTGAATGATCATGTTAATTTTTATTTGCCTCCCATGTTACTGTAAACAGTTTCTTAGGTTTCAGCCTAGCCTGTGATAATCTCACCACACTGGAATAATTCCAAGTATGAATGAAATGGCTCATTTTCTCCATTTAGTATGGATTAGAAGAAACGATGAAGGAAGGCTGGCAGAAGCCCAGCCTTACTCTGAGGAGACTCAACTGAAAGGCGTCTCTCCACCGTGATCTAATACAGGCCCAGAATGCAGGGGCAAGTTTATGTGTGAAGGGACTCTAGAATAGCTTGTAAAAATGGCTAAATGTAACCAGCACACTGGTGGCTTCATCCAGTATTCCCATAACTTTTAATTCCATAGGAAATTTCATCTGAGCTACTTCCCAGAAATCAGAAATCTCAATATATGTGACAGTGTTTTGAGTTTATGGTAACAATGTTCTTGAAATCAAGTCAATGTTATCTGCATTGCATTGTGATAGAACCATATATACATGTTCAAGGAATCTGTTTTGTTCTTTTTGGCAAAGAATTGCAGATATAATTGTTACCAATGTCAGTTAAAGTGAGTCTTTGGGAGTGAGAGAAGACAATGGTAGCCTTTTCACTTTGAAATGGAAGTCAGTTGTATTCTCTGAGTCTACCAAAGACGACTGTTGGAGGAGCGTGAATGGAGTGTCTGTGTGCATGTGTGTGTATGTATGTATCCTCGTGCTTCCTGCTGTGCTGTTAAGACCTCCTAATGAAGGCAATCCAAAGAATACCAGGAGGTGACAGTAGGTATTTGGCATGAGTAAACTGAGTTCATTTCCCAACAACTCTCTGAGTTAGAACTGGAGTTATTCTAGTTAAGGGTGGGAAAAATCAGCCACTGCCTTAGCCTCATTTCCATGGCCAGCATGCTGGTCTCATCGACAAGGATGAAACTCAGTAGGGTTTGACCTGAACCCTTGGCTCCTGTGTGGTGTTGGTAGGGCAATAGTGACCAGAAAACCACAAGGCCTGCAAGATGTTACTTTGAAAGAGGGAACGTTTAATGTCATTTGTTAGGAAATAGAAACCAAATAAAGGCCAAGGACCATACTCATTCCATGAAGAGGTGAACTCCCTCAGCTGACTGTATTTTGAGTTGACTGAATGAGGAGATCGACCCAGCTGTAAGGAATACTGAGGTCATTAGACCTCAGAAAACAATATGTGCATGCAATCTCAAGGGCTGTGAACACGGGAAAGGAAGGGAAAAAGACATTTATAAAGTCAATCTTAACAGTTTTTGCAATACCTCTTATTTGCAGACTATTGGATTTACGTTATTGCACTCTTCGTGTGATCTGTCTTATGTATCTGATAGTTTTTATGAATAATTGAGTTGTAAACTCCGATACACTTTATTAAAATGGACCTAATTAAAGTATGTGACTCACACTTTGTATTATTTCTTAAGTCAGATCTCCCTAGGATTGAAGGGCTCCATAAGCACCTTTCACTTGGTACTAAGCCTAGTTTTATGTTTTTAAGTTTCAAGGAACAACTTTTGGTTAGTTGGTTAGTTGCTTGGTTGAATGGTTTCCAATGCTGGCATTGTTATTTCCTGAGACCTGCTTTCCATTCTAGATGGTATTATGGTGGGGACATAAATAATACAAGATAATGGGGCCATAAGAACTGAGCTGGGAAAACTACAGAGCTCCCTGCTATATAAACTTTACTGTGAGCTTCTAAAATATGTATCTGAATGTAACTTGCATAAATATGCAGTCTTTAAAAAAAAATCCCCGCAGAGAGACCAGCGTTAACATAAGAAACTAAAGAGAGAAGTCTTGGGGGGAAATGGATTACACCTAAGAATTTTTAAATCCATTCAGGAGAGGAGAACCTGCCTGCCTAGTTCCTCTCTAAATTTGAGAAAATAACAGTAACATTTGTGCTTCATTGAGCTTGACGTCGTGGTTCAGGGAGAGTGTTCAAAGAAGATCCAGAGATCCAAAGAGTTCTGGTATAATAGGCACAAGTAAAACCAAAGTTGCCTGCTTTTTCTGAGGATTGATTTACGATCTGATTCATCTGTCTATCTTTAAATATATGCCCTACCTAGTTCTACAATGTGAAGTTCTTATGCTTTTTCTATTTCAAGTTACCATTAACCAAAAGTACAGTCTTCCGGAGCCGGCCTGGCGGCATAGTGGTTAAGTTCATGTGCTCCACTTGGGTGGCCCAGAGTTTGTAGCTTCAGATCCCGGGCGCAAACCTACACACCGCTCATTAAGCCATGCTGTGGTGGCATCCCACATACAAAATAGAGGAAGATGGCCACCGATGTTAGCTCTGCGACAATCTTCCTCCAGCAAAAAGAGGAAGATTGGCAACAGATGTTAGCTCAGGGACAAGCTTTCTCACCCCCCAAAAAAAAAGTACAGTCTTCCTTATCTGCAACTTGGGCAGCTCTGGGCCAAGCCCGTTCAGATGTATCGCTCCCACTGAGATGCAGGGGTCAGAGCCTTCTGCAAATGTGGATAGAGCTCACCTGCAGGGACTTAGCCCTGCCTTCCTTGTAGGGAGAGCCAGAGTTAGAAGCTCCATCTCCCACGGGGTGGGCTCTGTTTGCATTCACCCTTTTGTGGCTCACTTTTGCCAGCCCTGACACCGGTTGGTAAGAGACCAGTCAGGGAAGACGTGTCCTTATATTGCCCCCTAATAGAGAACCAAGTGGGAGGGACGAGTGAGACCCAGGGAAAAGCCATGAGCAAATGTTTTAGAACTTTTTCTCTGGATTTGGAGACAAAGATCTTTCCCCTTCCGTCTTATGTATTTTTCCTTGAGTTTATCTTACCTTATACTGGAGTGGTAAGATCTGGATGGCTTAAGTTAGCATGTCAGCTTACATGGAAGGAGACCAGGTAATTCTTCAGCCTGTTTTTATGTAAGCTTATCCCAGAGACCCAAAAGGAATCCAAATATTCCCTTTAGAAGGCAGCTCAGTCCTCCAGCACTGAGGTTTTGGGACCAAGACCTTCACTAGGGATGGAATTCCTAAAGTCAGACATGGTGAAATTAGCTCACCAGATCTCCCAAGCCTCATCCTGGTGTTTTTGTTTTTGTTTTTTTTTAAAGATTTTATTTTTTTCCTTTTTCTCCCCAAAGCCCCCTGGTACATAGTTGTATATTCTTCGTTGTGGGTCCTTCTAGTTGTGGCATGTGGGACGCTGCCTCAGCGTGGTTCCATGAGCAGTGCCATGTCCGCGCCCAGGATTCGAACCAACGAAACACTGGGCCGCCTGCAGCGGAGTGCGCGAACTTAACCACTTGGCCACGGGGCCAGCCCCCTCATCCTGTTTTTTGAGCAGGATCTTTTGACTCCAAGGAATACTTTCTTTTTCACTCTTTAGAAAAACTTAGAGTTTCTGAGGGGGATTGATCACAGTTGTCTCATAGAGTAACCAAAAATTAAATACAAACTGCCAGCATTTATTCAGTTTATAATGAATATTACTGGTAGAAATATTTACTTCAAGCAAAATTCAAAACAGCTAAAACTACACACCTTGTACACCATTAAACATTGATGGGCGAATGAAATCTTGACAAAATTTAAGTCAAAATTTCGACTTCAGAGATTTGAACTTAGTAGGTATAGTGGCCACAAGAGAGCTCAACAGAAGATACCATTGGTAAAATTTGAAATGAACTAAAAGTTGACTAATCTTCCTTATAAAGTGAATATAGAAAAGACTGGATCCCAATGAAAATTACAATAAAATAGGAAAGCATTGCAGAAGAAATTGATCCAAGAATTAAATTGGCTTAACAGAGTTGCTTAATAGAGTTTCTTGATGAGAATTCATCAATATTAGCCCAGTTAAAATATCTGTATTCAAAAACATTGGGTGAAACAGCCACAGTGGTTCAAAATGTCCCATGCCTGCACATGGGCTATCAGAGTGAAGTTGTCCAGATGGCCATTAGCTGTCTGGATCAGGAGAGCAATCTTGACTGCTGATAGAGGGAAGTCATCAGTGAGTGGTATCTGAATGCCTGGATATGATAAGATCAATGAAGGAGAATGTAGAGTGAGGAGAAGAGCACCTATAATATCTTTTGGGAACATCAACATTTAAAGGATGGGTGGAGAAAAAAAGCCATGAAAGAAACTGAGCCACACATGTAGGAAGAAAAGCAGAAAGGTGACACAAAAACTAAGGGAGGAAAAAATTTCAAGAATGAGCAGTGGTCAGTACTGTTAAATGCCACAGATCAAAAGAGACAGAAGAATGTTCATTGGACTTGTCAGTTAGGAGGCCACTGATGATCTCAGCAAGAGCAACTTTAATAAAGTGGTGGGGGCAGATTGCAGTGGGTTGAGGAGTGAGCAGAGTATAGAGAACGAAGGATACGTTTTAAAAAACAGGGTGGTTCCATTTTATACAAGGACGATGAATAATCCAAAATTTAAGAGCACACCATACTTGTACTGATATTAATAAAAATAAGTAGTAATTTCTAGGAACCTATCGTAAATTGACCCAAAAAAAGTCACAGAAGATGAATGATCCTTTCCCTAACACACCAAAATGGTTCCCTTTTTTTTTTTTTTACATTATACAATGATTTTTTTTTCTTGAAAGATTTATCTTCCTTAAATTAACCTTCTTCATACGTTATTATATCTAACTTGCATTCCAGCATCATTGATTTGGATGTGTTTTTTTTCCCTCCAGTTCGCATACTAGTAACATCATTGAACAACTGTTTAATAGATGACATTTTTTAGGATAGAGAAGGAGAATTACACCATAGTATCAGTGAATTAAAGAAAAACAGCAGTCACTGGGGTAAGCTGAATAATGCCTCCCCAGTTCCCCAATATATCCATGTGCTAACCCCCAGAACCTGTACATGGTACCTATACCGCAAAGGGGAAGTTGCCATATGCGATGAAGTTAAGGATCTTGAAATGGGGAGATTATCCCGGATTATCCATGTGGGTCCAACATAATCACAGCGCCCTTGAAGAGAGATGCAGCCGAAGTCAGAGAAGAAGGCGATGTGATGACAGAGCAAAGATTGGAGTGATACTTTGAAGATGGAGGAATTCAAAGAATACAGGTAGCCACTAGAGGGGGAAAAAGGAAAGGAGATAGGTTCTCCCCTCGGAGCCTCTAGAAGGAACCAGCCCGGCTGACGACTTGACTTGAGCTCAGTAAAAATGACTTTTAAACTTCTGACCTCCACCCTGAAGGAAATAAATTTGCTGTTTTAAGCCTCTAAATTTGTGATAATTTGTTACAGCAGCAATAGGAAACTAATCCAGTCACTAAAATTACCCTCCAAAGTTCTAAGACAAGTTAGCAACAGCATAGTTCTTACAATAGTGACAAAGGGCAATGGCTACGTGGTGATGAGGGATGGTGGTGAAGAAGATGGGTTAAGACTGCTTAGCTTTACATCCCTGGTCCATCTGCCTAGCTGTGGAAACTTAAATTACTGAACTTTAAGGGTCTCTGTTTCTTCCTTGTAAAATAGGGATAACACTGAATGCCCACGGCATAGACTGTTAGGAGGTGTGCTTAGAAGGGTAGCCCATTTTAAATGCTCAATGTTAGCCATTTCTATTTGAGTCACCAGCTGTAATGGTGCCACCGTGTGGTAATGGCACAATTCCCTCAGCCCAGCAGCTTTGAAATTGTGCTTTACCTGACAATTTTTAATATTTGCATTTATTTCATATTTTGCACGAGTTAAGACTTTATTAATCTCTTATGTAGCACTTTGAAATTCATATAAAACGTGACCATGCTAAGAGCTTGAATGGAAATGAAAAAAGAGCTAGGAAGCTTGCCTGTGTGGGACGTGCATGAAGGATTAATGGGGGAAGCACTTGAATATGTTGGTATGCCAGCAGCTAAGGAGAAACAAGCCGTAGAGAGGGAGCAGCTGAAGATGGAGGCACAAGAGAATGAAATGGACAACAAGCATACCCAGCACCCAAGTCTTGGTGTCCAAACACTGTTCTCTACTAAAAGGAACAGGGCTCCATGGAGAAATGGCTGGTTCTAGGGCTGGGACAGGAAATATAGAAGATAAATCAGGAGCAGTGCCAGAAGTAAAGAAGTGCTCAAAAAAACCCCAAAAGTTACAGGTACACAGGAGTCGACCCGAAAGAACTCCCAATGGTCAAAGCTGGAACAATCTGAGCAACAAAATAAATAACATAGTATTAGGTTGTAGTAACAAAGTGTAACGTAAATATCCATGAGCACATACTGATATAAAAAAATGACTGAATAAATAAATGGGAAGAAAAGACATTTCTCACACAGAATTTCTATTAATTTACATAGACCCACTCCACCTCCTGAGAGTGGAGCTTAATTCCACAACCTTTGAATGTGGGCTGTGCTTCCAAAGAGGAGAGTATGGAAGGGGGATGTGGGGAAGTAACTTTACAGTGGGAAAATCTGACAAACACCACCTCAGCCAGATGAGCAAGGTTAACATCAATAATGGTAAGTCCTGTCGATAATATGAGTTCTTGATACTTTGTGATGAGAAGGGCGCTTCGCCTCTGTGGTCTTCCTCCCAAAAACCCAGACCCCCAGCCTAACCAAGAGAATAACATCATACAAATCCCCATGGAGGGGCATTCCACAAAATACCTGACCAGCATTCCTCAAAACTGTCAAAGTCAGGGGTCCACGAGGTGGCGCAGCGCTCCACTTCAGCAGCCCGGGGTTCGCTGGTTCGAATCCTGGGCATGGACATGGCACCACTTACCAAGCCACGCTGTGGCAGGTGTCCCACATATGAAATAGAGGAAGATGGGCATAGATGTTAGCTCAGGGCTAATCTTCCTCAAAAAAAATAAACAAAAATTTAAAAAACTCTCAAAGTCATCAAAAGCAAGGGAAGTCTGAGAAATTGTCACAGGCCAAAAGACACTAGGAGATCTGACATGTAAATATAATGTATCCCAGATAGGATCTTGGAGCAGGAAAAAAACATAAGGGAAAAAAATAGTGAAATCCAGATAAACTGTGGAGTTTGGTTAATGTTGGTTCCCTAGCTGTAATAAATACAGTCATGCATCGCCGAACGATGGGGATTTGTTCTGAGAAAGGCATCGTTAGGCAATTTCGTCATTGTGCAAACATCACAGAGTGTACTTACACAGACCTAGATGGTATAGCCCACTACACACCTGGGCTGTATGGTACTAACCCTCATATATGTGGTCCATCATTGACCAAAATGTCATTATGTGGTGCATGACTGCAGTAACGCTGGTTCCTCAGTTGTGGCAAACGTATAATGATAATCTAAGATGCTATCAACAGGGGAAACTGGTTAAGGGATATACAGAAACAATCTGTACTATCTTTGCAACTTTTCTGTAAATCTAATAGTATTCTAGAAAAAAAGTTTACATAAAAAAATAAATGGGGATACTACTCAACCATAAAAAAGAGAAAATCTGGCTATTTGCGACAACATGCATGGACCTTGAGGGTATCAGGCTGAGTGAAATGTCAGACAGAGAAAGACAAATACTGTATGATTTCACTCATATGTGGAAGATAAACAACAAACACAGAAATAAGGAGAGGAGAGTAGTGGTTACCAGAGGAGAAGGGAGTTGGGAGAGGGTAAAAGTAGTAAAGGGGCACACACGTATGGTGATGGATAAAACTGGGCCACTGGTGGGGAACATGATGCCGTTTATACAGAAACTGGAATATAGTGATGTACACCCGAAATTTACACAATGTTGTAGGCCACTGTGACCCCAATAAAATAATTTCTTAAAAAATAGGGCAAAGTACCTAAGGAGTAGGAGGGGGAGTAAGGAGTGGGGAGGTGGATCACAGGTGAAGATACTGGCTTTGGGTAAGGAAGATGCCTCTTCGCCTGCTATGGGAGGGAGGAGGTAAGATTAATGCAGTGTCAGAGAGAAGATACTTTTCCTTTACCCTCTCATGTTAAGTTCTTGCGGGCCTGCGAATTAAAACTGCCAAAAGACAGATCGGCAAGAGAAAAGAGATTCTTATTCACATAGTTACATGGGAGGTCACAGAAAAATGTGACTCAAGGAGGCAGTTAGAATTTGGGGCTCACATACCATCTTAATAAGAGATGGGGAAGGGGAGAAGGGCACCTATGGGAAAACAAATGACTTTTAGGAAAAGAGAAATGGACTCTTGGGAGAATAGAGATAGGATGGTTTTGTGAGAATGTCTGTTTAGGTGATTTCTTACCCCTGAGCCAAATTCTCCTCTCCAGGGATAGGAGTCAGTCTTTCCTGGTTGCTAAACTCCCGGGGAGTTGAATTCTTTTGGGAGGCTCTGCTTTTAGATAGATAAGCAGAGTCCAAGAGAAAAGAAAATGAAACAAAGCTCTTCTGCAGTGGTATGTTCTGGATGCCTGCAGCACCAAGAGATAAGCGTGTGAGTTTGGGCAGGGCTCCGACAGTTCAGAAAGTCACTTGCTATCACTCCTATCACCAAGGCCTCTATCTTTTTCTCTGCGAAGTAAAATCTGCTAAGAATGAGGAAGGAAGGGGTGAAGTTTGGAGTAGCCAATAAAGGGAATGGTTAAGATATATGCAACCAGTATGTTGGACAGACGGAGTTGAGTAAGATACAATCAGGAAAGGGCTCGTGTGGGCTTTTTGATCTGCCTCACACTCCTTTATGAAATTCCCTGCAGATCGCATCACTCTCTGGTCACTTTCAGCTTTAGAAACGATCTTATTTTCCACATTACTCTCAAGTATTAAAGAATCCAGCCGACTCTTTAAGAGTTCCGTCTTTCCTCCACCTCCAAGCTTCCCTTCTTTCCCTGGGTGGGGCTCGGGCACCCAGGTTGGGGCAGGAGGAAGGGGATTGGGATCAGGGTACAGCTGTCCTTTTCCTTGGCTGGGGTTGCCTGGGGCTTTCCGCACTCTTCCTGTCCAGAACAATGTACCCTCTAGCTCAAGAAATCTGGGCCACAGTTAAGAATGGTTTTTACATTTTTCAATGGCTGAAAAAAATCAGAAGAACAGTATTTCATGACGCATGGAAATTATATGAGACGAAAATGTTAGTGTCTATAAATAAAGTTGTATTGGGACACAGCCACACCCATTCATCCATGTATTGCCTACGGCTGCTTTTGCTCTACAATGCCAGGGTTGAGTCCTTGTGACAGAGACCATATGGTCTGCAAAGACTAAAATGTTTACTCTCTGGCCCTTTACAGATAAGGTTGCTGACCGTTCCTCTAACTAACTCCTGCAACCCACTCCCCTCCCCTCCTGCCCCTGGTGATGCACCCTATTCAGCGAGCAGGGGCCCCTTGCCCTACTGAAGACTTGCATGAGCAGGAGCCCTCCAGGACAGCTCAGTCTGGCTCGCTTCTGCAGCATCCCCTTGTTCCATGGGAAAGTCTTGCATCCTTGTCTCACCAAATGCCGGGAGTGCAAACTAGGACCCTGTTCCTTCCTTCTTTGCTGTGCCATTGGTGGGCTGCTTCCACCAGCCTCCCATCTTTAGGCTTCACCGCAAACTCCTGGGTACACTCCAAGGACTCCTTCACCATCTTTTTTTTTTTTACCATCGTTTCTTTTAGCCCAGAAACCGGGGAGACAAACCCAAGAGTTTCTGCAGCTCAGGAGGCCTGCAGCCAGGGGGTGAGACGCTATACTTCTCTTCTCACAGGCACCCTGGGGCCTTAAAGAATGATTTTCAGTTGCCCTGTCTTCTGTGGATGGGTTGCGGGGGTGGTTACCGTTTTTCTAAATCTTTTAGGAAGCCTACAGAGTTGTCTCTAATCATTTTAAAATATTGGAGCCCTTCTCACCTAATGTCCTTGACTTTGAGGCTTTAGACAAAACTTCAAAACAAGAAAAGTCCCAGTCCATACCCTGTGACATGAGGCTACCCGGCTGCACAACGCCAGGGCTGCAGCCCATTATTGTGGCCCCAGGGTTATGCAGGCCACAACCCGCGTGGCCAGAAGCAGTGTCTCTACGGCTACAGATACACAGCAATAAACCCAAATGACCAGATGTCTTCCTCTTCAATATCAAATCTAAGGACTCCTTCCTGGCTTTGGAGGTGACGGGACAGGTGCAGTTTGATAAAGGAAGCCAGGTTTTGGTGGTTGTTGGTATAAGCCAATGAGGTATAAAATAGCAGAGGAGCTGCAAAGCTGGCAGAGCAACTGGGGGAAATACTAAAGTAGGAATTTAGCTTTTAAAATGTTTATTCCAAAACATTTAAGAAAGAGGAATAGAATTTTTTTTTCTCTCAACCAACAAACCAAAGGCAGTGTGGAGAGGGCTGTATGGAATTAGAGTGATAATTAGAAGGTATTATCTCGGTTGTCACCTATTTAACCTGTTTCTTTCTTTCTTTCTTTTTTTGAGGAAGATTGGCCCTGAGCTAACATCTCCTGCCAAACCTCCTCTTTTTGCTGAGGAAGATTGGCCCTGAGCTTACATCTGTGCCCATCTTCCTCTATTTTATATGTGGGATGCCTGCCACAGCACAGCTTGTTAAGCGATGCATAGGTCCGTGCCCGGGATTCAAACAGGTGAACCGCGGGCCGCCGAAGCACAGTGTGCAAACTTAACCACTATGCCACCAGCCCCGCCCCTAACCTGTTTCTTGAGAGCTTCATCAATCTCTAGGTAAAAGTAGGGTCACAATACAATGTTTCTCTGTCTGCTCCCACTTTCTCTGTGGATTCCAACAACCTGCATCTCTTCCCAACTATTCCTGGGATCACATGTGCTTGGAACAGATTCTGTTCTGTACCATTTGTGTGTTTACTTCTTCAATCGCTCTGCTGCTTGCTGCCAAATCAGCCCCAGAAGGGCCAGGCACCCACAGCGTAATGTCCTCCCACTTCTGTCCAGATGGGGGCTGCTGCAGACTGCTTCAGGCTGGCATCCAGTTGGTGCTTAATTGTGCTCCACTTGTCACACTCTCCTTTCCCTGGTTATAAAGCAGCATGACGTGGGGCTCAGGACTCACACAGTCTCAGATGTTTTAAGGAAAGAGCTCTCTTATTTTGTGTGTGACCTTGGTTTCCAGCCCTCTCCCTGGGCCTCAGGCAGAGTCCATGGGGGTGGGTCCAGCACAGTCTGAGCAGCAGGGCTCAATGACCTTGGATCAAACTTTTGAATAATGAATTTTTTCCCCAGGAGAAGAATTCTTCCCCAGGATAAATTCTTTCCCAGGAGGTTTCTCCATGCCTCAGGTAAATAATTATCTGCTGGACCTGCCACACTGGCTCCCAGAAATGCTCAAACCTGTCTCAGTTCTAGGAATAACACAGACTAGGCTGCTGACTTCAGATGTCATCCTCTGTAGATGTGTCAGGAACGGGTCTCAAAGTTTTACAGGAGGAGAAGACAAGCACATCATTACAGCAACCATGTGACAAGCTCAGTGCAAGACACTTGAAATGCGTTTTCTCTAATCCACTCAACCATTTTTGGTAGGCATAGTTTTCTACATTTTACAGATTGGGAAAGTTAGGGCTCCTTCATTCAACAAGCATTTATGGAGTACTTACTATGTGCAGCCACTGTTCTAGGCATGTGAGAGACATCAGTTACCAATGTAGGAGAAGATCCTTACCCTTGTGGAGGGTATATTCTAGAGGGGGGAAGCTGATAATAAATCATTAGCATAATAATACAATAAATTATATATGTGAGAAGGCAATTGGTTCCATGGAACTTCAGAGAGGTTTCAATTCAGCAAGTATATTTTGAGCATCTCGTAAATGCCAGGCATTGGGAATAAAATCAAGAATCAGATAAACATGCATGCTTATACGGAGCTCGCAGTCCAGTGAGGCCACCGAGTAAGTGGCACAACCAGGAGTTAATGCCAGGGGTCCAGTTCTGCGCTGGTGCTGACATCCATGGCAGGAACATCTTAACGATAATGTTTCTTTAAGCACTGAGCACAAGAATTTCCTCTGTATGAAGACTTCCTCCGACTCTCCTCTCACCCTCGAACTGTGGTTCACTTCTCCACCTGCCACCCGTGTGTCCTCGACATAGCCCTCATGAAGCATTTTGTTCCCCTGGGCTGCCTCTGTTGACTTACACACCTCTTCTCTGGGAGCTCCTGGAGACCAGGAATTGTTTTGTTCATCTTTATATCCCTGTACCAAGGATTTTGATCATCTGTGAATAACAGGAAACCTGATTAAACAGTGGCATCGGCAAATTCGAGGTTGATTTTTTTTTCATGCAACAAGAAGTCTGGAAGAGGTTGGTTGCTGTTTGTCGCTGGCTCATTGCCTCAGGGATGTCATGGCTGAAGCCTGGCTGCCAGGACTCCAGTATTCCCAACCCTGTGCAAGCAGGAGGAAGGGTCAGCACTTACAGCAGCAAAGCCAAGCCTTTTCAAACATTCCTGGCAGTCTTCCACATTCATCTCGTTGGATGGAACTGTGCCACATGACCACTCCTAGTTACAAGGGAGGCTGGAAAGTGGGTTTTTTAAAATTGGACACATTGCTACCTGAACAAAATCAGTGTTTGCTAGTAAAGAAGAAGGGGAAAGTGAATATTGGAAGGTGTCTAGACTGTCTGCCTCAATCCCGAATACAAAGCCTAGTGCCCAGCACCATACTATCGAGAAAGCACTCAACAACTAGTTATTGAATGAATGAATGGGTGAATGAGTAAATGACTTTTTGGTCCATGTCACATGGTCTGGGACTCTTCTTAGCCAACAATTAAGATAGAATTGATGTCTTTGCTAAAATAGTATTCAGGAAAATATCAGTTGTCTATCAGTTCTCATTGTGAATGTATTTATGTGTCTGGGTATGTGTGTGGTGTAGAGATGGAAAGAGGAAAGAAGCGGGTATAAATAGAGAGGTGCAGATATCTCAAGTAGTAGTTTTTCTTTCTCCTGAAGAGTCACCTTCCCTCTAGTTTATTTTGGGAAAAAAAGAATGCTGTTCCACATCAGCTCCTGGGCTGTTCACCTGGCCTCTCTCCTCAGTTTCAGGCGCCAATGGGCACAGTCCTCTCTATAAGATGCTGCGCCCTGCCCTGGCACAGTACCAGGTGAGGGGTGAATAGGGCCAGGCCACACTTGCCTTACTGCTCCTCCCTTTCTTCTGTCCACACAGTCATCACACAGGTTGAACGAGTGCTTTGAAGTGACTACATTCATTCACTCAACAAATACTTTTTGAGCACCTACCATGTGCCAGGCATTATACTAGGTGCTGGAGATACACGAGTAAAGAGACAGACATGTCCCTTGCAAACAGTATATGTACACAGTATAGCAGGGGAAAGGATCATTAGAAAAATCGATACCCAAATCCATAATTTCAAGTTATGACAATGTACTATGAAGGAAAAGGAGAGGAGGTGTTGAGAGAGAATAACAGAGGAGACTATTTTGATGGGAATGAAAGGAGATGTCAGGGAAGGCCCCCTAAGGTAGGGATATTTAGGCCCAGACCTCACATAATCAGTACAAGGGAGTCAAGAAAAAAGGGGGGCGGGGGGGGGGGAAGGCATTCTCTGCAAAGGTAACAATTTATGCTAAAGCCCTGAGGTAGGAAATAATCTGGCATATTTAAGGAACTGAGAACAGCCAGGGGAGGGGAAAGAGAGAGGAGGCTGGCAGTCTGCATTTCAGACACTTCTTTGCACACACGTGCAAGCACACACACTCATAGACAAAAACAATTTTACATAAATAGGATCAGACTATACGTTCTGTTTCTAACCAGTTTTGTTTTTCACTTAATGTAAATGACTAATAATTGGCAAAGTTTGCTTTTTTTTAATCCAGTTTTTGCAAGGGAGAGAAACATATTCTGATGGCTGATTGAAATGCTAATTGGTATAAACTCCCTGAAGTGACATTTGTCAATTAATCACAAAAGAATGAGAAGGGAAAAATGCCTGGAAGGAGATCCCAAAATGCACCAACATTTAAGAGGTGGGCAGATGAGACCCTGCAAAAGGAGACAGAGGAGTAACCAGAAAAGTAGTAGGAAAAACTGGCAGTTGTGGTACTAGGGCATGAGATTATTAAGAGGAGGGAGAGGGCCTCAGCATGCGATGTTCCAGACATCAAGAAAGGTAAAAACCAAGAAGACTCCTTCAGATACAGCAACACAGGGGTGGTGGGTGGTCTTGACTAGAGCAGCCCCCTCCTGGGAAACGGTGGGTCACAGAAGCTGGGTTTCAGTGGTGTGAGCAGTGGGAGGTGAAAAACTAGACTCGATTCAAGGTCTAGAAGAGAGTAAGGGGCAAGCCTTGGACTGCACTGAGGTCTAGAATGGGTCGATGAAGAGAGACGGTGGTTGGAAACCAACATGCAGCCTTGAGAATGTAAATGGCACTCAGAGGAGGCAGTGTCCAGGCCCAGGCCAGCTGCAGGCCTGAAGCCGCATCCACCCTCTTAGATGCCTCTCCCGGCCACAGAAACCACCGGGGTTGTCCTGGGTGTGGCCTCACCCTGTCCAATAACAAGTGTGCTGTTTCCATTCTAGAAACCAGTACTGTGTGTATATCTTCTAGAGCAGTGGTTCTCAAACTTTAGCCTGCGTCAGAATCACCTGGAAGGCTTGTGAAAAGATTACTGGACCCCATCTCCAGAGACTGTGATTCAGTAGGTCTAAGGTAAGGCAAGATAATTTGCATTTCCATCGTGTTCCCACGCTGTTGCTGCCTCTAGGTCACGCTTTGAGAACCCCTGGACTAGAGAAAGCCGAATACCCCAGGAAAGTTCTGGAAGAATAGTTAATGAGCTTTTGTACTTAGCTCTGGAAACTAGTCAATACTTGTGTTTATACAGCAAAGGGCAGCCCTGCATTTAGGTGAGTCCTCGATGCGTGTTGGTCCACGATGACCGACTAACAAGCCCAGCCCAAATGAAGGGTAAGACACACTGGTCCACATCAGCCCGTGGGAGAAAGGCAGGCAGCTCGCTGGAGGAAGGTGAGAACCTTCAGAGCGGATGCTCCAGGCAGTCTTTTGAGGCAGTCACTGAGCTGGGCCTGGAGGGTGATTAGAAGCCTACAAGTGGCAGTGAGGCAGATTTAGGGGTGGGGAACAGCATTCTAACTGCAGAATCACTCAGCGCAAGCACAACACCCAGCAAGTAGGATAACAGTGTACAGTGCCGCCTTACCGAGGACGCCTGCACAACATCTCAGGGATTTCTTTTTTCCCCCCTCTTTGTTCAGGTCTACACAGACGATAGGCAGTGTTTGCAAACAGCCGGGCGCAAGCCTGCCCCCTTTAGCTGCAGCAGCGCCGCCCGCGGCCGGTAGGGTGCGCTCCCCACGGTGCCTCTCCAGCTCCCGGCCGGCCTGCGCCTGCGCCTGCGCCTGCGCGGGGCTTCTGCGGCTCGGAGTACGGGGGAAGGACAGTCCCGCGCCTGCGCACTCGGACAAAGATGGCGGCGGCGGCCCGGTTGGGCTGGGAAGCTGTGGCCGCTGCAGCGGGGCTGCGCACGCGGTAGGTGACGAGCCCGGAGCTGCGTGTAGGGGTGCCGCCGAGCTTAGCCAGCGGAGCGGCCACCGCCGTGCCCACCCTTTCTCAGACAGCGGGGAGAAGTGCCTGTGACCGAGCTTTGGGTCCGCCCCGTCGGCGCAGTTGAGGGGTAGCCCGGAGGTGGGCGGCGGTCGGTGAGGCCGCTCCGCGCCCCGGTCCGGGCGGCCTCGGCTGTGCCCGATCTCGGGCTCTGAGCCCCTGCAGCGGGGAGGCTCCCAGAACCCGGCTGTAGAGACCAGACGGAGGAGCTCCTTTTAAAATCGTGTGATCTCCAGCCCTTTCACCACGTACATTCCCTCCCCTGCCTGTTAAACACAAAATCAGAAAGTTACACAATGGGAGAGCATACCTTGTTTCATTTCTCAGTGCAGGCCAGAAAGGGGACGTGACCTGTGTGAGGTCACACAGCTTCGAAGGGATGGAACTCATGAGAATCCAGACCCAGATTTCCTTCCCGCCACTTACACCCACTGTGTTTTCCCGCTTCATGCGCCCTGCCTTTGAGTTTGGCCTCCCGACGACATCTGTCAACCTTGGTTAGGTGGAAGGAGCTGTGTAGGTGTTATACCTTGGTTTTGCTTCTAGAACAAAAGGAGAAAAAAAGGCCTGATGGGATTTGATCTCGTGAGTGTTAGGAGGTTTAGTGCTAAGGATGCTCTTGAAGTTTAAATGCATTTCCTCAAACAGTTAAGTTTGCAGAAGGATTTTTTGTTAGTGACCTCGTACCTCCCTCTCTCATATTTGCGTAGCTGTCTCCCTGAAATAATTTAACTTACCTTTACCATGTTGTTAGTTTACACCCATCTCTGTCCGAATATTTATCCATTCTGCTGCCTTTCCCTGGGCTGAAGGGACAAGAATACTGGTTTTCCAGTGTATTTCCATATTCCAGACTGTTCAAGATTTAGACAATGAGCTGTAGATAAAAGTGTTTTCTCCCCAAACCTTGAACTTCATTCAGTAAATAATTACTGGGCAACCTATCACATAGTGATAATAGTGGCAGCTAACATTTATTGAATGGTTAGGCCTAGCCCTCTTTTAAGCACTTTACCTGCGTTATCTGGATCCATCTTTGCAGCAGTCTTTATGGGGGAGCTGTGAGTATTAACTTCATTTTAGAGATGAGGAACGGAGGCCATCGCGCCTGCTACGGGGACATAGGAAATGAAGACAGTCTCTCCCCTTAATGAGTTTGCAGGTGAAAATAATCACAGAAATGTTTTTAAAAGAAGTCATCATATATATGCTTGAAATTCCATAATGACTCCAGTGAAATGAAAATTGTAATGGATAGCAATAGAATTTTGAGGTAAACTGGATTTTAAAGTAATGCATCAGATTTCTAAACTATTTCACTACTAATGTCTCCTTTTATTTCCTTTTCCATTAATATTGGTTTTTCCCTTCTGCCTTTGTTTTTAATTTGGCAAAGCCATTAAAAAAATAGCCAATCACCACTTCTCTATCAGAGTAAAATAACCAAAGTTGCAACACTGGGTTAATATGTTTCCAATAAAAAAGCATATGTAGATTGTTGGCTTCTTGAGCAGTTTGGAGGAGAATAGTACACTTTCTATTAGACTTTTTGAAGCGTTGAAATACCTTTCAAAGTAGGTAACATAGCTTATCTCTTTCTAAGGAATCATGGTGGTAGAGACAGAAAAAGAGGAAGAGTTTTCACTGTATTTACAAAATTCCCTTTGAATTTTGAACCATGTGACTCTACTACCTAATTTTTAAAAATTTAAAAAGAGGGGAAAAACAGTTTGTGGTTCTTTGTCTCCTTAATGCAAAGCTAAGAACCTAGGACTCCAGGTTATAAATCACTAACGTAGATGCATTTCTGTTTTTTATACCGGATATTGCACTATCCTGTGTAGTTACTGAGGCTGTAAATTCCCCCTTGAGCTCTTGTTTTTAAATTGTTTGTAGCTATTGCTTGCCTAAGGAAGTGGAAATAATGTGGATGGAAAATGAAAATTTGACTTTGCTATTATTTTCCTTATGGTTTTTTTTTTTTAATATGTGAGAAGTAGAAACCAAGCTTAAAAGATTGTCTTAAAATGTCATTTTTATTTGTTTTTAAATGTAGATTCTGTCATGTGATGAATACATACACCATTAAGAAACAGCCTCTGCATCAGTTTGTACAAAGACCACTTTTCCCACTACCTGCAACCGTATGTAACACAGGTAAAATTTCATCTTTTTGAGCAAATTGTGTTTCAGAAGCTAATTAAACTGTGCTTGAATGACATTCTGTGGGTCATAAAAGATTAGAATTTGTCAATTTTCTATTCAGATGGCTATGAAAAGAACATAGCATTTTTTTTCTGTTATACCATCATACTCTACTGTAGTTATTTGCTTACACATATCTTTGGCGTTAAATTTTGAGAATACTGAGCACAGTGTTCAATAGATCATGAAATCTCAGTATCTTGTGTAACACATCTTCTGGAACATACAGTTGCTCAATAAATGATTTCTGAAATGAAAATATTGTAAAAAGAAGTTACAAATGTGTTTCAAAGAATCATGTATTTTAAGCTATTGCCCTCAATTTTTTTGTGTGGAAGAATCAATTTTTTTTTTCCCCTGAGGGAGATTAGCCCTGAGCCAACATCTGCCAATCCTCCTTTTTTTTCTGAGGAAGACTGGCTGTGAGCTAACATCCGCGCCCATCTTCCTCTACTTAATGTGTGGGATGCCTGCCACAGCATGGCTTGCCACACGGTGCCATGTCTGTGCCTGGATCTGAACCAGCGAACCCCAGGCTGCTGAAGCCGAATGTGTGCACCAGCTTAACCGCTGTGCCACTGGGCCGGCCCCAAGAATTGATATTTTTATTTTTTTGTTGAAGTCACATTGGTTTGTAACATTATATAAATTTCAGGTGTACATCATTATATTTTGACCTCTGCATTGTGTTCACCACCAAAAGTCTAGTTGCCATCCGTTACTCTCCTTATTTTGATAAGAATACCTCTAAAATCAGTAAATTTCTACTTTCATCTAGGCCTTAGGCTGTAGTACTTTGAATGTGGTTTTTCTTTTTTTTGTCAAAATTAATTGCTGTCGTTTTGTTGACAATCTTATTGATGTTACATACTTTTATATTCTTTAATAGTGAAAATAGATTTGAAGATAGAAGATTATTGCAATATGAACACTGTCACGTGGTTAGGGAACCATGGGAGGAGGGTGTGTGTGTGTAAACACCTGCCTATATGCACTTATGAAGCTCTAAGAGTTTAGATTCAGCTCTGGGCCCATCTCCATTTCCATCACTACCTTGAATGTCTCCTTGTGGCCTTACTCTGGAAGGTGACTCACTCTGGCTATAGGCATGAGTTGGATTGGGTAGAGACCTTACCTCCCCTGTGTACTGGGGCAAGAACACGAGTGCCTTGCCTGTCAGCTTGAATCACAGAATAATTTAGACATAAATATGGAGTAACTCAGCTACTCCATGTTAAGCTACTTTAATTGGACTTTTAAATTTTGTAGGACTGAATTATGTGGTCATCTAGGTTTTTCAAATTGGAAACCTGCTGATTTTAGGTGTTTTTTTTCTTTTGTTTTGTTTTTGCTGAGGAAGATTGGCACTGAGCTAACATCCATGCCAGTCTTCCTCTATTTTTTTAGTATGTGGGCCACGAGCACAGCATGGCCACTAACCCAGTGTTGTAGGTCCATGCCTGGGAACTGAACCTGGGCCGCCTAAGTGGAGCATGCTGAACTTAACCACTATGCCATGGGGGCTGGCCCTGATTTTAGTTTTTGATATGGACTTTAAGCACCATTAATCTTTATTTGGGAGGAACTTATACCTACCTATTTATCTATTACCTATTAGTACCAAACGTAATGGGAAAAATTATTTTAGATCAGTCTCTCTATCCTCTTGTAACCCTTACAACACCTTCAGGGGCATCTTTCTGGATGATGGACCTGGAAGTCATGTTTGAAATGCCTAATTAAACCCAATTTAGACTATAATTGGAATGATTTTGTTAATATCTAGTCAAATTACTCTTTTGAAATAGCTTTGTTCATTGTGAAAAGAGAAAATTTATGTAATGATGTCATATATTTTCTACTTCAGACAGTATATATAGATTATGCTGTCTTAAATTTTTTTATGTTTGTAGTTCTCACCTTCAAATATTTAAAATTTTTTTGTTTCTGTGTGTATAGTTTTACACAAATGGATTGAATAAAATAAATCCAGATTTAATTCTTCAGATATTGATAGAGTGCCTATTGAGTGCAGAGATTTTGGTTACCAATAAATTATTAAGAAAGACCGTAAGAAATGATTGGTCAGAATTAGGGTTAAAAGAACCTTATTGTCTTTATATTTACAGAAACTAGTAGCAGTCCTTTCTTTAATGTTCCATCTCAAAAATGGTTCCCTTGTAATGCAGATTTTCAGAGGAATTTATTGGTTGGAGGTATAAATTTTGTGGTTTTTTTCTGAGGAAGATTAGCCCTGAGCTAACTGCTGCCAATCCTCCCCTTTTTGCTGAGGAAGACTGGCCCTGAGCTAACATCCATGTCCGTCTTCCTCCACTTTATATGTGGGACGCCTACCATAGCATGGCTTTTGCCAAGCGGTGCCATGTCCTCACCCGAGATCTGAACCTGCGAACCCCGGGCCGCTGAAGGGGAACATGCAAACTTAACTGCTGCGCCACCCGGCTGGCCCCGGAAGTATGTATATTTTAAATCAAGTACTTGCACATTGAGGTTATCATTTTTAATTTTTCTGTTTTTTAGAATTTGCCTGGTTACCAAGTCACCAACTGATATCTTTATAGGACAGTGACTTAAGCAAAATGTATAGGAGTTTAGTTTCATTTTTTGCTTCACCAAGGAAATGACTTAACATCAGTTAGCTGGAACTGCATGGCAAGGTACAAAAACAACTCTGAGCTGTCAGATTAGAATCTTCTCTTGTAATGATTGAGAAAAGCACTTCTATACCAACCATATGTTTTGCCAAATTTAATCTCTTTGTAATTTAAAATAAAACTGTTGTTTTTGATATTTTACTATCTTTCTTAAGATATGTGGTATGAGGAGTATGACAAAATAGGAAGACTGATCTTAATATATTTCCTATTATGCTTGGCACTTACCAGCATGGAGTGGCAGTATGCACCGTGGTTACACAAGTCAATGCTGGGGAATTGGCTGGGCTTGGATGCTGGCTGTATCACTTAACTGACTGAGTGACTTTGAGCTTTAGTTTCTTCATTTGTAAGATAAGATAAAAGCAATGCCTCCTTGGCAGGATATAAGGATTAAATGATGTAATTTACATACAGTGCTTAGCACCATGCCCAGCACATGATAATTACTCAATGAATTAACCTATTTCAGTATATTGTTCTAAGATGAGAATTTTTTTGGGGGGGTCAGAATATTTATTTTCATAATAAATAATCAGGGACTGTTTAATAGTTTTAAAACTGTTAAAACCCCAGTACTATACTTTTGTCCTACAAGCTATATAATCATAATAGGAAGGTAGGAAATTAAAGATTCTGTTCTTTCTTTATTGCTGTAATGAATTCATTCTCAATATAAACATGGCCTCAGAAGAAACAGAGAAGAAAAGAACCTGTAAAGATAATTCAAAAGTATTCCAGAAAGTAATTCGCATAGATTCCCACTTATGTGATAATTTATAATGTCACTAACTATACCACTGGGCAAGTTACTTTAAGCTTCAGTTTCCTCATTTGTTAAATGGTAATAATAATACTTCTTCATAGGGTTATTAAAAGCTTGAATACATTTAAAGCACTTGACCCTGTCTCTGGCATGTAATAAGTAAGCACACAGTAAATATTAGTTATTATTATAAATTTTTTGTCTTTAAAAGAATGGTAGCACTTTGGAAAGAAGAGAATGTAACATTTTACTGTTTTAATATTCTAGTGATGATGATTTGTGATTGTGATAGCCATTGGTTCTAAGTCACCAAATTGAATACGCATAAGACTCTTGAATTATGTTATACCTTCCTACTTAAGTGTAGGATATTGCTAGAATCTGTTGAGTAACAAAGCTATCTAAATAGTTAGTATTTATATAAAATTCAGTGCAGTTATCCTAAATATATTGATAAATTTCTCTCTTGTCTTTAAAAATTCTTATTTCGTCAGCTTGGAGAATAAAGCCTTATTTTATTTTTTCTAATTTTTCTTACTTCTTTTGGTTCTCTGAAAATGAGCCCTCCATATTCTGTAAATTTGTTAACTGCTGTTTTTTCTAGAATAACATTCTTTCTTCTTTTTTTCTCTTTTAGTCAGATACATGTTTATTCAAACACAAGATACCCCAAATCCCAACAGTTTAAAGTTTATTCCAGGAAAACCAGTTCTTGAAACAAGGACCATGGATTTTCCCACACCAGCTGCAGCATTTCGCTCCCCTCTGGCTAGGTATATTACTATTTTTCGTTTGCTTTTACCAAGAAACATAAATAACTGACTTTGGGGTTAAGGCAGCCAATATTTAGCTATTGCATTTTTATGTGCACTGCATTTTTTTTCAGTGTAAGGAATACTGTATTTTCTTTTCAGTTAAGAGATAACGAAAAATAAGAATTGCTATTAGGAAACCGTTCTCCTGAAAAGTGATTTATTTGAGAGATCTGTAGCATAACTAAATGAAAATTTGTATTTTTACTCAAGAAAAAAAAAATCCATCAAAATGATAATATGGTAAATATCCATCCTAAGTTTTTAAAACTCTCTTTTTAAAAAGCAATGAAAACTTGCTCATTTTATTCTTAAGGATAAATTTCTGGATGTTTAAAAATGGAATTGTTTCTGAAATGTTCCACTCAGAACTAGAAATGATAATAGATATCAGACTAGTCAGCAAAGACAGTTTTTAAATTTACTAGATAAACACATGTTAAATGTATCTTAGATGATAAAGCATAAATGATGAAATTATTGGAATGAACCTTGTTTAACTGATAGCTAGAGATATTATTTACAATAAGAAATATTAGGGGGCCGGCCCAGTGGCGCAGCAGTTAAGTTCACATGTTCTGTTTCTTGGTGGCCTGGGGTTCGCCGGTTCAGATCCCGGGTGCGGACATGGCACCGCTTGGCAAAAGCCATGCTGTACTAGGCATCCCACGTATAAAGTGGAGGAAGGTAGGCATGGATGTTAGCTTAGCGCCAGTCTTCCTCAGCAAAAAGAGGAGAATTGGCAGTAGTTAGCTCAGGGCTAATCCCCCCCCCCCCCAAAAAAAGAAATGTTAGAGTCAGTCAACAACAATTGAAGTTTTTGTTAACCTAAGCTTGATACTGATTGCCAAGGATATTTGGAAAATAAAGCTTAGATAACTATCTCTATACTACAGCCGTTTTATATGTCTCATTTAGGGAAGCCAGATATATGCTTATCTCAGGAATGGTTTTTTAAATTTCTAATTGATAAAAATGCTCATTTCCTTTGACCTAAACATGCCACTTCTCAGAATATACCTTAGAGCATTTGTTTTTCGCACTTTTTTATATAAGCCACACTGAAGAAATGTTTTATATTATGATCCAGGATGAACAGACACACAGACAGACAGACACATATGTATGTACACAGATATACATATATAAGTGTGTATACACACACAGATACATGTGTATGTATGTATGAAACAGGTGTTTGAGAGGACAGTTTTCACCTTAGGAGTGTGAAATGCGTTCTTCTGTTTCCTTTCTTGTTCTTTTTATTTTCCTCTGTTCTGTTTTATTTTATTAGATAAGATCCTGGTCACTACATAGTTTATTTCACAACTTACTGGTGGGTTTGAAAAACACTCCTTTAGAGGATACCTGTGTATGTACACAAGGTGTGTGCAGGGATGTTCTCTGTGGCCTTGTTGGTCATGGTAACGAGTTAGAAACAATCTAAATAGTCATCAACAGGAAGAGTTAGGTAAACTTTGTCCATCCATAGTCTGCAGATAATAAAAAGGATGAGGAGGACCCATATTTACTGTCATTGAATGACCTCTAAGACATATTGTTAAATAAAGAAAGCAAGTTGCAGAACAGTGAGTAGAATATGATTATTATGTATATAAAAACAAAAACCTCAAACAACAAAAATGCACTGACAAAAAGATCTGGAAGAATGCACACCAAACCGGTAACAGAGGGTTTGGGAGGAGTGGTCAAGAGGCATTTTCACTTTATATGTATAGTTTGAAATGTTTATATCAAGTATGAGTTCACATATTTTGTATTTTAAAAAATGTAAAAGTGAAAAGGCCTTAATTAAGTCAGTTGCAGGTTAGTTGGAGATTATTTCTGTCTGATATTCAGTTGGCAAAAGCCCATTTCAAAGTAGTCTTTTGAAAGTAGCCTATTTCCTGGATTCACAGAATTTATTATCTTAAAAGTTAAGCAAAATCAATCTTATTTTTGTTGTTTTTTTCCCAGAGAATGTTTTTGCTGTAAGCTAGAATGTAAGCTTCATGAGGACAGAGACCCAGCTGTCTTGTCCATCATTGTATCCTTAGTGCTTGTACAGGGTCTAGTACTCAGAGGCGTTCAAATATCTGTTGAATGAATGAGTAACTGATTGAATGAATGAATAGAGAGTAGTATATCTTACTTCAGGGAGGCATTTGACTTCTTTCTTCCTATCCTTATGGACAAGACAAAGAAGTGTAAGCAGAGTGTAAACCTGTCTTTAGTGACATGTGAAAGGGCTCTGTCTCTCTGTAGTTGGCATGTTTGTTCAATACTTTTTTTAATCAACAGCATTGATAAAGATATAATTATCAGTTTTTCACTTGGGAGGAATTGCTTATATGTTGGATGGCAAAATTCAGAGAAATTAAAAAAGTTTCACTAGGCGGGAGTGATAGGTTAAAGCAAATAAGATAAAATCAAACAGGAACAGATATTAAGCCTTGTATTTGAAGTTTTTAAATGAATAGCACAATTATGGAGTACAAGAATCTGACCTTTTAGTTCTTCATGTTGAATATGATGCAGTGCTCAAAAAAGTCAATCAAACTTTAACAGAGTCATAGTGTCTAGCTCAAGAGAGGTGACAGTCTTTGTACCTTGAACAAGTCAGACTATATTTGGGATATTGTGTTCAGTTCTGGGTATCATATTTTATTTTGGATGTTGACAAGTTGAAATTGTCCCAAGGAAAGTAACCTAAAAAGCAAAGCGTGTATGATAATGTTTGAAACTCCTGTTTCAGCTTTTTCCTCCTTTTAGGGACAGAACCTGTGAACTCTTGCCTAAAGCAGTCTCCATGACATGGCCCATAGATCAGGTCGATTCCTTTGCGTGGTCCTTTCATTTGGAAAAAAAGGCTTTGCTAACAGTGCAGATGTACCGAGCCAATCAAAGGGCCTACTCCAAGGTCTGTGCTTGGGTTTATTGGATCATAAGCTGAACCAAGAACCCTATAATTACTTTTAAATTTAATATTGAGTGGTTGTATACATGACTCAGATGACATTGTTTCAGACAAATTCCTAAATAATTTAAAAACAGCAATTTTGATAGCACTCTTGTAATGGTAGACAAAGAAAAGGAAAACCATGACCTTCTTTGGAGTGTCCGCTTTTATTCCTAGGGTTGGGAATAAGGAAACTGCTGTAGAGTGTATACTAGGGATGGTACATCCATCAGTGATTGGAGAAGGAAGAGGCATTTCAAAGTCCCCTGTAGGGACTTTTCAAGTTATAGTCTGCCTCTTCTCCTCTCACAGGATTCTAGAAATTAGCTTCACTGAGGTATAATTTACATGCGATAAAATTCACCAATTTTAAGTATGCAATTCAGTGAGTTTGATAAATGTGTATAATTGTGTAACCACCACCAAAATAAAAATATAGAACATTTTTATCACTGCAAAATATCCCTCTTTTCCCTTTGCATTTTCAGGCCTCTTGCTTCACCTCCATGCCCTGGTCATTTTTTTTTTTTTAAGATTGGCACTTGAGCTAACATCTGTTGCCAGTCTTCTTCTCCCCAAAGCCCCCCAGTACATAGTTGTATATTCTAGTTGTAGGTCCTTCTGGTTGTGATATGTGGGACGCTGCCCCAGCATGGCTTGATGAGCAGTGCTAGATCCGCACCCAGGATCTGAACTGGCGAAACCCTGCCAAAGCAGAGAGCATGAACTTAACCACTTGGCCACAAGGGCTGGCCCCCACTGGTCATTTTTTTTTATGGCAATGACTTTTTATTTAAAAATGTTTTCCGGCCTTTTTGAGATGCAGTGGACATAAAACATTGAGTAAGTTTAAGGTGTATGATAGAATAATTTGATATACATATATACTGTGAAATGAGTTAACACATCTGTCACCTTGGTAACTATTGATCTTTTTTTTTTTTTCCTTTTTCTCCCCAAAGCCCCCCAGTACATAGTTGTATATCTTAGTTGTGGGTCCTTCTAGTTGTGGCATGTGGGATGCCACCTCAGCATGGCTTGATGAGCGGTGCCATGTCCGTGCCCAGGATTCGAACCAGCGAAACCCTGGGCCACTGAAGCAGAGCGCACAAACTTAACCACTTGGCCACGGGGCTGGCCCCACTATTGATCTTCTTTATGCCACTACAGATTTGCCTATTCTAGAGTTTCGTGTAAATGTAACCATATAGTCTTTTGTGTTTGGCTTCTTTCATTTAGCATAATGCTTTTGAGAGTCATCCTTTTTTGTGTGTATCAGTAGTTCATTCCTCTTTATTGCCAAGTGATACTACAACATATGGGTATACACAGTCTGTTTAATAATTCACCAGTTGATGGACATTTCTAGAATTTTTTTGGCTATTATAGATAAAGCTACCATAAAGATTCATGTGCAAGTCTTTGTGAAGCATATGTTTTCATTTCTCTTGGGTCAATACCTAAGAGTGGGATTGCTGGATTGTAGGGTAAGAGGATGAAACAAGATTGGCCATGAGCTGATAATTATTGAAGCTAGTGATGGGTACATGGAGGTTCTTTGACTTTTCTCTCTATCTTTTTGTATGTGTAAACTTTTCCATAATAAAACATTTTATTTTTATTTTTTCACAGGCAGTTATTTAGGATTGAAGGAGTAAAAAGTGTCTTCTTTGGACCAGATTTCATCACTGTCACAAAGGTAAACATAGGATTATATAAAATAAGTTGTGAAGTACTTTTAGTTTTTTCTGAATCAGGTGTTCCTCTCTAGAATTTCCATTCTTGGTATATTTTACACATGCTGTTATTAAAAATATCAAATTGTTTGCTTCTCACATTTCTTTTCTTTTTTTTTTTTTTTTGAGGAATATTGGCCCTAAGCTAGCATTTGTTGCCAATCCTCTTCTTTTTGCTCAAGGAAGATTGTTCCTGAGCCAACATCTGTGCCACTCTTCCTCTATTTTGTGTATGGGACGCCAGCACAGCATGGCTTGATGAGTGGTGTGTAGGTCTGCACCCAGGATCTGAACCAGCAAAGCCCGGGCCACCGAAGTGGAACATGCAAACTTAACCACTATACCATGAGGCCGGCCCCTCACGTTTCTAAAGTTAATTATTTAGTAGAATTTTCAAGGTGAAATTATCTGTAGTCCAGATTCCTCATTTTTCAAAAGAGAAAAACTTGAGCTTCAGAAGGTTAAATGCAATGTCCAAGATTATAGCTACCTTATGGCAGGGCCAAGACTCAACTTTGGCAGGGCTAGAATTTAGGCTTCCAAATATTATTTTTACTAATTCTTAATTTAAATTGATAAAGTGAAAAAAAGCAAATAAATAACCAAATAATATATATATATTTGACCAACAGAATGGTTGAATATATATCCCCTTTCAAGGTGGGCACTTGTATCATGGTGTCTGCACATTCTTCGATCCTGCAGTAACACTTCAGAGCTTCACAGATGAGAGCCGTGGACTGTGTGGTTCTGCAGCACTTAGTTAGCCTCTAGAAGTCAAAAAGTCAAGCTACATGTGCTACCCGTTCCAACAGCTGAGGTATCTGCTAGAAAAGGCTGTTTCTTTTTTAAGTGCACTAGATTAATGAGAAATGAACTATTTAAATTTGGGCTGTGTCCTTTTAATTCTGTTACTTGGTATATAATATGCACTGAACTTAATCACTTGTCAAATTTTGCATCAAAGTCAAAGGTTTTCATTCAGCTCCTTTTAAGCAATTTGAAAGGATTACTCTGAGTTCTTGATGCATCATAGAAGTGGACATACTGGGTTAGCAACACGTTACATCTAGTCCAGTATTCTCTTGTAGCTATTTATGTGTGGAGGAGAATTATGATTTTTCTCCTTGGTGGTAATCCCAGTGGCTATGGTTGTTCTTGCAAATATCCCAATTGTAAAATATTTTTCCCTATTGCTTAAAGTGTTATTTGTTCTAAATTCTCAAAATGTCCTTTCTTGACTTTATCAGTGAAAGTAGCACTCCTTCCAGGAGCTCATTACCTTGTTTATTTTCTTTATTGCACTTAACATTTCATCATATTTTTTAAATTTTTATTACCTATTTTTCCTGCACTAGAATGTGAACTCCATGAAGATAAAGAATGTCCATCTTGTTAAGTTCACCTGACAATGCCTAGCACATAGTATGCCCTCAAAGAAATTTTTGTAGAAGGAAATGATGATGTAAAATTTCCTAAACTGAATTTTCAGGCTACAAGTGGTTTACCCCAAATGTAGGATTATGGTGAGCAAATCTGTGTTAACCAATCCCAAGTCTTTACCAGTTTATAGACGTTTGGCCTGTCTTTGTTATTCTTCAGTTTTCTTTCTTTGATATATATATGTTTTTTTAAAGTATGCTTTTTTGTGAGGAAGATTTTCCCTGAGCTAACATCTGCTGCCAATTCTCCTCTTTTTTTGCTTGAGGAAGATTTGCCCTGAGCTAACATCTGTGCCAGTCTTCCTTTATTTTGTATGTGGGTTGCTGCCCCAGCATGGCTGCTGACGAGTGCTTTAGGTCCGTGCCCAGGAACCAGAGCAGGGCTGCCAAAGTGGAGCATGTCGAACTTAACCACTAGGCCATGGGTCTGGCCACTGAAAATTTTCTTTTGATGAAAACGTGATTATATCTTACAATTTTATTTCTTGATTTGATTTTGGTAAGTCATCTTTTATTTCCCTTTCCCTTCATAATTTAGTTACCCTTTTTGAAATCTCTCAGCTCCACTATTTTTTCTTAATGAAATGACATAACCAATAAATAATATTCCAAATTAGGACATACATTGATGTTTAATAGGTAGAATAGTAGATTTGGTTTTTCTTTCAATTACCTTCCTCACAATGGACTATTTCATTTACCTGATATCTTCAGGATCGCCTGTTTTCCTTTCTGATTTGTAATTGATAATTCAGGGGCTTCTTTATGCATCATTTATATTTTTTTACTAAATGTATAAGTGTATTTGCAGCTTATATGCTGCTTTTATTTCTCATTCAACTTCAGAATATTTTTTTTATTATCAATATTTCCCTACTCAGTAGAGCCCACTATTTGCTGAAGATCTGAGGTACTCTGATGCGTCTTGGAAATAATTTATTAAAATGTTACCTAGAATTAGTTCCTATTCCCAATCACATGGCGTCTTCACTAGTTTTGCTCTTGTCTCCATAGCAGTGCCCATTTATCTTACCTTCTGTGTGCTGTCTCTAAATTGCTTCTTAATCCATGACAAAAGTAGTCCCTTTTGCTTGTAGACTCAATGTTTAATTGTATTTAAGCAGAGACCCTGGCTAACAGCCTCCTAAGAGTCTAAATAGACTGTATCTAATAGTTTTCCTCCTAAAGAGCTATCCTTTAAAAAACTAAAACAAAACATGCTGCCTTTTTTTTTTTCAGATGTTAACACTATTTAGGTATTTAAGAATCCTATCTTTTTTTTATGGAGTCAACTAGTTGACTAGATATAGAGGTGAAAAAGTTATGGATTCTTTCTTATGGATACTGGTCTTATTGGTGGTACACAAGTGCCCTAGCACAGTAGCCACAGATAAGACACATTATATGTTTTGGTTCTATAGTTGCATCATTGGATTTCTTCAATATTCTTAAGTAATATATGTTAGTTGAATTTTTTGAATAGTTGTGGGATATCCTTTTGATCAAGTAATTATATCCTATTTAAAAGAATGGGAAATCTCTTTATCATCTTGTTAAACACAGAGAATCTATTCAGTATTTTAACTCTCTTTGCTTCATGAAAAAATGTCGTTTAATCATTTTAGTATCTCCTGTATAGGGCATGGTACATACAGCATACTTGAAACAAGTTTGATGAATGAATGAATGAATGGGAAGTGTTCTAAGATTATGTCTTCTGAAATTCCTTTTAAGTCAGATCCTTTAAGAAGTGAAACTGACATGTATTCTCCAAAAATGGGTGCTGTTGCATGGTACAGAATATATAGAGGAAAAGATTCCTAAAGCATAGAAAGTATTGTTTTGTATTTGTCTATGCCTTTGGGTGGAAATATACCATTTTTCTTCACATATTTATAGGAAAGTGAAGAGTTAGACTGGAATTTACTGAAACCAGATATTTATGCTACAATCATGGATTTCTTTGCATCTGGCTTACCCTTAGTTACTGAGGAAACATCTTCAGGAGAAGCAGGTAATATATTCGGTAACTAATATTTATCTTTTTTTTTTTAACTTTTCTACTTTCTTCACACTTGTCTTGATTTCAGAAGTCTTAGGAGTACAGATTTTTATCATTGTATCATATGTAGCTCTAGAACCAATTCCAGAGGAAATGAAACTTCAGATATACTAGTTTTGCCCATCACTTTTGAAAATTTGTGTATAAATTGAATCTGTTATACAAAACTAAATTTTTCTTTCTTTTTTTTTGAGGACGATTAGCCCTAAGCTAACATGCACTACCAGTCCTCCTCTTTTTGCTGAGAGAATGGCCCCTGAGCTCACATCTGTGCCCATCTTCCTCTATTTTGTATGTGGGTCACCCCCACAGTGTGGCCACCAAAAAGTGTAGGTCCACGCCTGGGAACCAAACCCAGGCTGCTGAAGCAGAGCATGCCAAACCTAAGCACTAGGCCACGGGGCTGGCCCTAGACTCCTTTTTAAATAAAGTATTAAGACCCAGCCAAAGCCCCAACCCCCATCCCTTTTCCCTTTCAAGAGATGTATGTACACTTGGTTTGTTTTTAAATTTTTACTACACATATACGTCTCTACAGGGAATATATAATATTGGTTTTTGTTCTTAAATTTTGAATAACTTGTGTTATATGCAACTTTTCTTTTTTTGCTGGGTATTTTGAAATGCATCCATTTTGAAAAAATGTAGTTCTACTTTAAGTGCTGAGTAGTATTTCATTATATGAATAAACCACAGTTAGTTTATTCCTTTACTTATGTGCAAGTGAATTGTTTGTGCTAATTTCTATTGCAAACATTGTTGCAGTGGGCATCCTTGTACAAGTCTCTTTGTGCATATGTGGAGAGTTTCTTTAGAGTATATTCCCGGAAGCAGAATTGCTGTATTGAAATCTGTTCTAATTTACATACAAATTAGCAGTTATAAGAATTTCAACTTTCTTATATCTTTATCATCACTTAGTGTCCTTTAAATTGTTTTTAATCAATATGTTAAATGCAAAATGGTATCTTGTTTTAATTGCATTTACTTCATTAATACTGAGCATGAAGGTTTTCATATGTTTATTGGCCATTATTTTTCTTGTCAGTAAGTTTCCTGTTGATAATCTTTGCCCGTTTTAAAAAAAATTGAGTTGTATGTCTTTTTTGCATTTATTTTAGCAGGTTTTTTTAAAAAAAATATTCTGGGTATTAATCCTTTGTTATGTATATTTCTAGCAAATATCTTCTCCCTAACCATGCCTTATCTTTTTACTATGTTTAGGACGTCTTTTGTCATTCAGAAATTTTTCCTTTTCTCTTTTTTTAAAATATGGAACTTCTGATGAATTTGCATGCCATCTTTGCACTGGGGCTATGCTAATCACCTCTGTATCATTCCAGTTGTAGTATTCGTGTTGCTGCAGCAAGCACAGAAGTTTCTCTTTTGAATATGGTCAAGTATATTTATCTTTTCCTGTGTGGTTTGTGCTTTTTGTACCTTATTTTGATGAGTTATTTTCAGGAAAGCACTTGGAAGAGTGACTACACATGGAACTCAAGTATTAGCTGTAACTATTATATTTGTAGTTGATGATTTTTTTCCTTTCTCCAGTATGATAAAGATACAGACACACACACACACACACATTTGTATAATCACCTTTAGATGATGCAGTTTCACTTGTACATATATACCCTAAATGAGTCTTATAAATGTACATAAGACAACACGTAGAAGCATATTTATTGAAATATTGTATTTTATTTTATTTATTTTTTTTAAGATTTTATTTTTTTCCCTTTTCTCCCCAAAGCCCCCCAGAACATAGTTGTATATTCTTCATTGTGGATCCTTCTGGTTGTGGCATGTGGGACGCTGCCTCAGCGTGGTTTGACGAGCAGTGCCATGTCCGTGCTCAGGATTTGAACCAATGAAACACTGGGCCGCCTGCAGCGGAGTGCGCGAACTTAACCACTCAGCCACGGGGCCAGCCCCTGAAATATTTTAAAAATATTTCAGCAGTTAAAAGGAATGAACTAGTTTGGGAGATATCAATGTGAAAAGATATAAAAGAAAATAAGTGATAAAAGAAAATTAAATAATATGTTTATTTACATACTCCTACATATATACCATTTATGCAAATTTTTTTTGAAGATTTTATTTTTCCTTTTTCTCCCCAAAGCCCCCTAGTACACAGTTGTATACTTTGTTTTTTTTTAAAGATTTTATCTTTTTCCTTTTTCTCCCCAAAGCCCCCTGGTACAACATGGTTGTATATTCTTTGTTGTGGGTCCTTCTAGTTGTGGCATGTGGGATGCTGCCTCAGCATAGTCTGATGAGCAGTGCCATGTCCATGCCCAGGATTCGAACCAATGAAACACTGGGCCACCTGCAGTGGAGTGCGTGAACTTAACTACTCGGCCACAGGGCCAGCCCCCCAGTTTTATACTTTTACTTGTGGGTCCTTCTAGTTGTGGCATGTGGGATGCCGCCTCAGCATGGCTCAATGAGCGGCACCATGTCTGCGTCCAGGATCCAAACCAGTGAACCCTGGGCCGCCGAGGTGGAGCACGCAAACTCAACCACTCGGCCATGGGGCTGGCCCCTATGCAAATTTTTAAATACATGAAACAGTTATATGTGTTCTTGTTGGATATATATATCTATATTTGTAAAATTGATATAATGGTTGAGAGGCATTTGACTATATCTACCAAAATTTAAAAATACACAAGCCTGTTGACCCAAATATCCCACCACTAGGAATTTATCTCATAGACATATTTGCAAAAGTACACTGATGCATACTTTACACAAGCATGTATGCTCCAGAATTGTTAGAAATAGCAGCAAATTGGAAAAAATGGAAATAAGAAATTAGCTAAATGAAGACAAATCTATACAAAAATTACTATGCACTTATTTTAAAAATTGAGCCATATCTGTATATGCTGATATGGAAAGAGTTTTAAGGTGTATCAAATACAAAAAAAACAAGATATAGAACATTGTGATCTCATCTGTGTAAGTGTACACATGTAAATGTAAACATGTACTAGAAGGATGTATACTAAACTCATGATAACGATTGCCTATGGAAGAGATGGTGTGCAATGGCACTTAGGTTTGCTGATGTAAGAGAATTTTAGCTTTATTATATTTTATTTCTTTTATTAAAAAAAGTCTCAAAGTTAATATAATTTAATGTTAGTAGTTGTTATGTTGTTGCCAGAACTCTAGTTTGTTATAATGTAATTTGAATTATCTACATTTATAGTTTTCCCAAAGGTAAATAAATTTCTCAAAGAAAAATTTTTAAACCCATAAAAAGGCTTTAGTGAACATCAGTATATAACCTTACAAAATAAAAAGAAAAAATGAAAAAAACCAACTTTTTTCTCAGATTTGTAGGACTTTTTGGAAATTTCCATGAGGCTTATATCTCTATTTAGTATGATTGTCATTTTGAAAACCACTAAACTGAGAAATTAAAAATGTAACTTAATTTAGAAAGTAGGTGTACCTTTTGTCTCAAAGTTTCCATCAAAATCCGGACAATCTCTCTCTCTGCTACTTTTCAATCCTTGAAAATGATGAAAGTTTAAAAATTTATTGGCCAAAAAATTCAAACCCTAACGTCATCAGTAGATCAAGTTATTTCGGTATACCCCCCTTTATCACCAAACGTTGAGTTGATCAGTTCTCCTTAACTTTTCTTCAGAGAATCGAATGATCTTTCCATTTCCCCAAAATCACTTACATCACCATACCAAGTTACATATTCTATGCTTTTATTTTTTTAATGAGATGTTAAGTTAAAATCATCATGTTTTAATACTTGTACTTGCAAGGATATAAAATTTCTGCTGTTGATATGTTTTATTTTTCATTGTTTCTAGGATCTGAAGAAGATGATGAAGTTGTGGCAATGATTAAGGAATTGTTAGATACTAGAATACGGTATGTGCTCATCTTTCTACCTGAGAGTAAATATATTACAGAGCCAATTTTTGTTATAGCAGTATACTTTTGGTTGTTTATGCAATTATAGTGGAGTTCCAAAATAAGTATACCTTAATGTAAAACATGATAGGTAACCATAACAATTTAATTTAAAGCCTGTACATTCTCTATATTCACTCAAAATTTTAAAACACTCAATCTATCTAAACATAGCCAATGAAGGAATTTGTCTTTCACAGTCACCATTTAGGTTTGATATTGTTATAATAGGAAATTCCTTTGAAAGAAAAAGTGACTTGGTGCTTGGGAGGATTGTGAGGAGAGAAGGATCCCCTGTTTCCAGGCTGTTGCCCATAAAGAATAAATTTAAATGAGTAGAGAACCACAGGCTTCCACTTTTTCTTGTAGCAGACCAATGATCCTGCTGAGAGCTCCCAGAAAGGGTAGATAATATGCAATAAAGAAAAATTGGGGGGCTGGCCCTGTGGCCGAGTGGTTAAGTTTGCACACTACACTTCAGTGGCCCAGGGTTTTGCTGGTTTGGATCCTGGGCATGAACATGGAACCGCTGGTCGGGCCATCCTGAGGTGGTGTCCCACACGCCACAACTAGAAGGACCCACAACAATAATATACAACTATGTACTGGGGGGACTTGGGGAGATAAAAGCAGAAAAAAAAAAGATTGGCAACAGTTGTTAGCTCAGGAGCGAATCTTTAAAAAAAAAATAATTGGTTTGAAGGCAATTAGATAGCTGCCTAAGCAAACAAGATCCTGTAGGAGAGGGAAGCACATGGAGGCTTCCCTTGGGGCATTTGCTGATTCTTCATGTGAGGCTAGAGTAAGAGAAGTTGTGTAGAGCATAGCTGCTAAGAATCAGAAACCATTTAGCTTTTAGAAAATTTGTTGAGATGGGAAGACAAAAATTGAAATTCTAGATTATTAATGAAGCTTTGACTTAAAGGGTCAAAATCCCAGAGAGAAGAAAAGTTAAGAAAAAGTAAGCCTAAAATTACAGAGGTTCTCCCCACGAGGTATCTACTTATTCTTAGCTGTGTAGGGGAGCTGACTAAGAAGTCAAACAAAAAGCAGTTGGAAAGCTGAATAGAGTTTGGTAGATTTATGGTGCTAGGGGTGACAAAAATTGGAATTTAGGATCTGTCAAGGAAGGTGAGGCCTCAAGAAACAGCCTCTCAACTGGGCTCCCTAGAGGACTGTACCCTTGAAATGGGAGCAAGCCAGTGGTAGACCAAGCCTTATAAAACTGTAGTCCAGTATTGAGTGAGCTTGAGTCTACTGTGGATTGAACTGCTGCCAGAAGATAGGATGAATCCTTTCTGATGTAGTATAATCCCAGATCACTTCGGTTTTTCATGCACATTGTCCATCATTCAGTTACAAATCATAGGCATACCTACAAACTGGACCAAGAGAAAATAAAACAGATCCATGGGTAACCTTGATATTAGAGTTATCAGACATGGCCTTTAAAATAACTGTGATTAACATGTTCAAGAAAATAGAAAACAAGATGAAGAATTTCATCGGAGAACTGGAATCTATAAAAATAGAAGTAGTAATCCTGGAACTAAAAAGTGTAATAACTGAATTTAAGAACTCGTTAGATTAGTGGAACATCACAGATGCTGCTGCAGAGAAGATTAGTGTACTGGATAGAGGTCAGTAGAAAATATCCAGATTGAAGCACAGAAAAGAGAATGGAAAATACAGGAAAAAGCGTGAGAGACGTATAATACATGACAAAAAAGGTCTTAGAATGTCTTGTAGAGCTTTTAATATAGCTAGAATAAAAATACATGACAAAAATGTAACAGGTGGTGAGTTTAAGAGGAGGCGTTCTACAGTATTAGCATTATCTGGGAATTGATAAAAGTACTAATTTAGGGGCCGGCCCGGTGGCACAGCAGTTAAGTTCGCACGTTCTGCTTCGGAGGCCTGGGGTTTGCTGGTTCGGATCCCAGGTGCGGACATGGCACCGCTTGGCAAAAGTCATGCTGTGGTAGGTGTCCCAAATATAAAGTAGAGGAAGATGGGCATGGATGTTAGCTCAGGGCCAGTCTTCCTCAGCAAAAAGAGGAGGATTGGCAGCAGTTAGCTCAGAGCTAATCTTCCTCAAAAAAAAAAAGTGCTAATTTATATTAGAGACTAAGAAACCAAGTAGGCATCTTGTGGGGTAAACACCAAATGAATGGTAAAAGACCATATAGCCAACAAGCCAACAGAGGAAAAAATGGAATAATAAAAAAATACTTGATCCAAAATAATGAAAAATAGTAAGATGGTAATATAAGCCCAAAGATGTTAGTAGTTGTATTTTAATGTACATAGGTTGATTAACAAAAAATAAAATTGTCAGATTGGTTATTAAAAAACAACCATTTATATGCTGCTTATATGAGATATACACCTTAAATATAAGGACACAAAACAGAGTGAAAGTAAGAAGATGGAGAAATGTATAGCATGAAAAGAATGAGTAAGAGAAAGCTGATCTAGTTATACAGATATCAGACAAAATTATTTTATAGCTAAAGACATTACTACTGATAAAGAGAAATCTTTCATAATAATAAAAGTGTAATTTTTATCAGGAATATATACTAACTTTAAACTTGTATGTATCTAATAGCAGCTTCAAAATAAATGAAGAGTATTTGTTAGAACTGAAAGTAGAAATAAATAATCCACAGTCATAGAGGGAGACTAACACGCCTCTCTCAATAACAATAGAGAAAGCATATAAAATGGTGAGTTAAGATAGGAGTTTTATACACGTGATTAACAAACGACTAAATTGACACATACAGAACATTACACTCAACAAGAACAAAATATTTATTCTTTTCAAGTTTACATGGAACATTTGCTAAAATAGACTATTTTGAATCATAAAGCAACTCTGGACAAATTTCAAAGATTGAAATAATTGAGAATATTGTTTTCTACAGTGGGATTAAGCTGGACATCAGTCACTAACAGGTAACTAAAAAATATTCATATATTTGGAAACTAAACAGTGCTTTTCAAAAAGATCCATAGTCAACAAAGAAATCACAAAGGAAATTTAAAATAGGAGAATATCTGCATGACCTTTGGGTAGGCAAATTTTTTTCTGACAGGAAACAAGAAAAATCAAGGAAAATACATATAAATTGTACTACAATAAAATTATGACTTCCTCTTTTTCAAAAAACACCAGGTCCAGGGAAGAAGCAAAGCACAAAGTAGAAGATATTTATAATACATATATGACAATATGTTTTAACACACCTACAAATTGTTAAGAAAAAGGCAAACAGTCAAATAGAGACTGGAGCAGTCTCTTCATGAAAGCACTGGAGTAGGAATTCACAAAAGACAGTAACCAAATGGCCACTAATCATGCAAAAATGCTCGACTCCATTAGTCGTTATGAACATTCAAATTAAAACTACAATGAAATATCACTGCCAATCCATTAGAAGGGTTAAAATCACTAAGACTGACAATACCAGCTGTTGGTGAGGATGTGGAGCAACAAGCACTCCTTTACTGCTGGTGGAAATGTAAGTTTATATAACTTGGGAAAATTGTTTGGCAGTGCAGTATCTACGAAATCTGGACATATGGGTATTCTTGATCCAGCAATTCCACTTTCAGGTATATTCCCAGTAGTAAGATCTGTGTATACCAAAAGACATTTGCAAGAATCTTCATAGCTATACTATTTGTAAAAGCCCAAAATTCGTACTAACCCAAATGTCCATCAACAATAGAATGGATAAATTCTGGCGTATTCACTTAACGGAATACTATGCAGCAGTGAGATTGAATGAACTATGTGGCTGAATCTCATAAAGAGCAAAAGAAGCCAGATACCAAAGAATAAATACTGTACTTTCGAGATGGAATCTATATTTATAAATTATAAAGTTAAAAAAGTAAAATTATAAAGTTAAAAAACAGATGACACTAATCAATAGTGATAGCAATTATGATAATGGTTACCTTTGGTTGGGAGGAATAATCAGAAGGAAGCACAAGGGGGACTTCTGAGATGCTAGTTTTATTTCTTGGTCTGGGACAAATGTGTGTTCATGTTGTGAAAATTCATTGAATTGATCAAGCATGATGTATGGATTTTTCTGTATTAATGCCATTTTTCAATGAAAAGTTTACCTGAAAAAAAAAGCCAGAATGTGTCCTTCTCCCTCTGTTCACCCAAAAGAAGTGAATGAGTATATCTTAGGTAATCGCTATGATTATTAGGAAATTTGAAATCTTGGGCCAGCCCTGGTAGCCTAATGGTTGTTTGGTGTGCTCCACTTCAGCAGCCCAGATTTGGTTCCTGGGCGCAGCCCTACACCACTTGTCTGTCAGTGGCCATGCTGGGGTGGTGGCTCACATAGAAAAAGAGGAAGATTGGCAGCAGATGTTAGCTCAGGGCTAATTTTCCTCAGCAAAAAAAAAGGAAATTTGAAGTCTTAAATGCCAGAGAAGATTATTAATAAGCAAGATTATGATTTAATAGAGCAAATATTTGTATGAATGAATTTTGACATTTTATCTGAAAGTAAAAAAATGTTACAAATGAGACTAGCCACAGTTATTGTTCTCTGTTATAAAGATTTTATTTTTTTCCTTTTTCTTCCCAAAGCCCCCCAGTACATAGTTGTATATTCTTCGTTGTGAGTCCTTCTAGTTGTGGCATGTGGGACGTTGCCTCAGCGTGGTTTGATGAGCAGTGCCATGTCCGCGCCCAGGATTTGAACCAACAAAACACTGGGCCGCCTGCAGTGGAGCGTGCGAACTTAACCACTTGGCCACGGGGCCAGACCCTATTGTTCTCTATTATAAAAGTAGCTCTGACTTTGTGAATTTTACCAATAGAAAATCTAAGCTCTGAGTTGTATTAAATTTTTTCAACAAAACTTCTGTTCTTTTACATATATCACAAATATTCCGTGACCACAGGCCAACTGTGCAGGAAGATGGAGGAGATGTAATCTATAAAGGCTTTGAAGATGGCATCGTCCAGCTGAAACTCCAAGGTTCTTGTACGAGCTGCCCCAGTTCAATCATTACTCTGAAGAATGGAATTCAGAACATGCTGCAGTTTTATATTCCAGAAGTAGAAGGCGTAGAACAGGTATGTCAATATTATATGGCAGTTCGGATTTACTATTAAAATAAATATTTGAAAAGAAAAGAGATTCATGACCCGTCATTTTCTTCAAGGGCTGGATCTTTGTGTTGCAATTGTTATGAGACTTGAAGCCTCCTTATTTTATTTTATTTTTTTATTTCTTTTTTCTTTTTTTTTTTGTGAGGAAGATTGGCCTTGAGCTAACATCTGTTGCCAATCTTCCTATTTTTGCTTGAGGAAGATTGGCCCTGAGCTAACATCTGTGCCAGTCTTTCTCTATGTTGTATGTGCGATGCCACCACAGCATGGCTTGATGAGCCATATGTAGCTCTGCGCCTGGCATCTGAACCCGTGAGCCCTGGGCTGCCAAAGTGGAGCACGCACACTTAATCACTCTGCCACCAGGCCGGCCCCAAAGGCTCCTCCTTATTTTAGAATTATCTTGTGTTATGAATACCTACTATGTGCCAGGCATTTTTACAAGTATTACCTCATTTAATCTTCTAACAACACAGCATATTAAGTAGTAGCACTCCTAGTAGTGTTACTGAGTCATTTCCATTTTGTATATAGGAAATTGAGATTTACAGGGCATGCTGCTGCTCTGGTTGTAGAAGAATTATGAAAATGGGATTCAAAGCGTCATGGAATTTTACAGATGAGATTTGGAAGTCTGGTGGAAGAGCTCCACTACATCATATTTATCCACTTCTTGTTCTTAAACATGCAGGCAAGAAGCTCACTGAGAAATCGTACTTTGTTGTATAGTAAAACAGTACCGAGTAGAGTTATAGAGCTTTACCTCTCACCTGATGTCAAAATTTTTTCTGCCCCAAGAGACCTAAGGAATACCGCAAAGCCCATTCTCAGCAGTAATAGTTATCCTCATTGCATGATTCTCAACCAAGAGGCATGGCCTTATGGAGAGAGGTTCTCACGGAGGGAAAGAGGGTGTGCAAATTAGAAATTTGAGAAAAGTCTTCAGGTAATTCTGTGCCTTTAAGGAGAGGGAATCTCTTCTCAGCTCCTTTGAGAATTACACATCTCTGGGTAGTATTAAAATCTGTCCTTTTGGTACAATACATGCCGTCTCCTCTTTGAAGTCCTTATCAGTCCTCTGCTTGGAATTGAGCTCTCCTTTGGTCCAAAGCCTCTTTCTGTGTGTCTGTTTCAGCCTTGCGTCTATGGGTAAGTTTCTTGAGAGACCTGTAGTCATGTCTAGGTCTTTGTGTTCTGCAGCCCTTAGCCCTATGTGTTATAAGTGTTTTATACATAGTTTGTATTAAATAAATGTTTGAAAATATTCCAAATTTAGGAATATTTTGCCTAAAATAGGAGTTGATTGACAAAATTCTTTGGATTGGGTGTTGCTGAGATTGAATATTAAATATCAATTTCTTGGAAGTAAATATCCATTTTTACTCAACCCTGAAAAGGAACTATGAGAGAATTATTTTTCCATTGATTGTCTCACATCAGAACCAGGTTCTTTTAGATGTTTTTAAAAAAATTATTTTTGTTCCTTTATGCTCTATATACCTTTTTAAAAAATTATATTAGGGGCTGGCCCCGTGGCTGAGTGCTTGAGTTTACACGCTCCGCTTTGGCAGCCTGGGGTTTCGCCGGTTCGGATCCTGGGCACGGACATGGCACTGCTCGTCAGGCCATGCTGAGGCAGCATCCCATGTAGCAGAACCAGAAGGACCCACAACTAGAATATACAACTATGTACTGGGGGGCTTTGGGGAGAACAAGAAGGAAAAAAAAAAGATTGGCAACAGATATTAGCTCAGGTGCCAATCTTAAAAAAAAATTATATTAGTTGACACTTGGTGGATTGACAAAGGAACATATTTATTAGGGTGGGGTGATGAATTGGCAGTCAGATTATAAACTTGAATTAGCATTTAATTGTAGTAGGTGCGGTGAAGAGAAAAAAAAGTTCTTAGGCTTACATAGTTCTTTTCCTCTCCAAGGGAGTTGATCTTTATTATCTGAGTAATATATTAACTCACGAGAAGATATTAATCTTTTCATTTTTTTCTTCAAGTATTCATTAGTATTTTCCTTCACTTATTAGAAATAAAAGCCTTCACATTTTTCTAAGGTTTAAAATGAATTTTTATCTGAGTAAGACCAAAATAATTAGTTGCTACTATGATATTTTGTTTCTTTACTTTTTTTAGAGATTCATTTTTCTGATATATAATTGTACAGTAACAGTTTGGTATAGCCCCCCAGAATGTATTTAAGTAAGTGAGATGCTTTTTAAAAAAACAAAAAACGTCAATTACATTGGTCTTATGGCTAGGAAATACTAGTTAATTGTTATAGTCTTCTCTGTCCAGCTGAGACTCTGCTGTTGGAAGCCTCTTTGGGGACAGGAAAAGAGTCCAGTGCTTTAATTAATTTGCTGACATTCAGTTTGCTTTTATGTTGTTAGAATACCAAGTTATGATGCAAACTTTGTGCTTTGGGAGCTGTTGATAGATTTATTCTTATTGGATTGACATACATCGTTATAGAGTATTTCAGTTAAGTAAGTAATATTAAAATCAGGAAATAGCAGTTCCTAATCCTTTTCTTAAGTATTAAATTCTCTTTGTTTTTTTGTTTTTAGGTTATGGATGATGAATCAGATGAAAAAGAAGCAAACTCACCTTAAAATAATTTGAGTTTTCTTTGGGCTCAGCAGTTGGACTTGTTGATAATATATATCAAGCTTTTATTATTAATCTGCTAAGGAACTTGAGGATTAATAAAATATGCCCTTTCTTCAGAGAATGCTACATAAATATTGCATGTTTGCTTTACCTCATCTGAGTTATTTGTAACATCCTGAATCATCTTCTGTACACATGGATTTTATCCAGGGATATTTTTATTTTTGTTCTTCATATCTCATGGTTCCTTCTTTGCATAATGTCTGAAGCAGTTTAAAATACATTTTCCTCCATCTAATTTATTTACTTTTTTTATGCAGAAGTAAATAGGGAGATTGCTTTTTAAAATATTCTAAAATGGCTTAGCCATTTTGTGAGATGTTTGAAACTATTTTTACTGAATTTTTACCTTGTTTAAAAAAAAACTAAACTAAACAATTCTGGTTTAAAAATGGTATCTGGCTAGTAGTCCCCAGTGTAGTAGCACATAACTTCTCACTAAAAGACCAAAAAAAAAAAAGAAAAATTGTAATGTTGAAAACTGATAAAGAACCAAGTTCTAGAATGGAGACAAAATTTGCATTGATTATAAGACAGAGCAGGCTGAATTGAGAAGAACTGCCTTTAACATGCTCAGTCTTTACCTTATGAAGCAGAATCTCTTTGAAAAAAAGGTGAGAAACTACTTTGGTCCTTCTTCCACTAGCTTCTCCTGATTTAGAGATTTATAATCTGTGCCATGCCAGAAATTTGGACAGTTATCTTTCTACTAGAGAGTACTGCTTTTTCAGATAGCCCAAATAGCATGTTATCATTCTCTCTCATTTCTCTATGGTAATTCAGAGAGAACAGTTCAAAGACAATATTAGGAAAGGAAAGATAGGTACATTGCATCTCTGGAATTCTGGTCCCTGAAAGTACAGAGATTAAGATAGGGATGGAAACAAGAAGAACTCCAGCAGTTACGAATGCTGGGAATTGAAGTTTTTATTTTTTTCCTTTGGCTCATAGAACCCGACAGTGGAGTTGGAGAATTTGTTCCCTGAGCTATTATAGATGAATTCAGGTTAGACTCTGGGAATTGCTTTATAAGCTAGGCACATTAACTCACCTTTTAGCTGAAGCTACAGGAAATGGAGATTGTGGAGGAGATGCAGTTAATGGCAAGTCTTGGGTATGGCCATGAAATAAGTGGCTGAGGTGAGTAGTGGATTACATTATTGGAAGAAGGGAAATCACGGAACTGAGAGGCCAAGGTATTGGAAAGATTTTCTACAAAAGGGAGCAGCTATGAAGAAGGATGAAAGGTGGGGAAGAACATTCTAGCCATACAGAGCAATGTAACCAGAATCTGGAAGCTGGGAAGTGTATTTGGGAACTGCAAGAAGCTAAGTATAGCTTGAGTGTGAAGTGGAAGTGCTTAGCTGGAAATGGTGCAGAGGTAGGGAGTGGGCAGTATGGAGAGTGCTGCAGAAACTCTTGGTTGGGAGCTGGTCCCGTGACCTAGTGATTAAGTTTGGTGTGCTTTGCTTCAGTGGCCCGGCTTCACTTCCCAGGTGTCGACCTACACCTACTTATTGATGGCCATGCTGTGGCAGCAACTCATATACAAAATCAAGTAAGACAGGCACAGATGTTAGCTGAGGGTGAATCTTCCTCGAAAAGAACAACAAAAGAGAAACTCTTGGTTGCCTCCCAACATACACTCCTGCTTCTTACTTAGAGAGGCCCTCTCAATTATCATTTGGTTGTAATACGCCCAGGGAAGGTAGGTCCCATCTCAATTCCAGAGGATAAATTATAACTAGTCTAAATCAGTCATTTTAATTCCTTTTCTCTGAGTCATTAGTCTAGGTGTGGACATATGACCCAGCTCTGGCCAGTGAGCTGTAAGAGAAAGTCTATTGACAAGTTCTGGAAGGATTTTCTTCCCTGATAGAGAGTGAGAGTGTTAGTCTCTGTAAATAAGGCTCTAGTCCTATCCATTCATTTTCTCCCTGCGTGGTAGTCTGTAGTATGAAGACTTGATGTCCAAGGCTGTGACAGTCAACTTGTAATCCTGAAAAGCCAGTCCACCAAGAATGGCAAAGAAGAAGGAAAAAAAGGTCCTGGATCCTTGATGACATTATTGACCTTTGAGCCAGCCAGGGAACCACCCTTTTTCAGATATCTTGAGAGGGAAGTTTTTCTTGTTAATAGCTGCTGTTGTCAGGTATTCTGTCACTAGAAGCTGCTGCTAGATTGCCTTCTAATACACAAAGAGCCTGCTAAATCACGGAGGACTTGGTAAATAACTTTACTGCTTTTTTTAATTTGTGGCAGTCACTGCCAAATGTCAATCTTAAAATGAAAACTAACATTTTAAATTAATCGAGCCACTTTTTCAATCGAAGATTAATTTAGAAGGTATAGTTTAATCAGGTAGTAGTTTTTATTTTTGAACATTTTCAATTATACTTAATTTCCTCCTAGACAGTCCAAAAGAAAGAATCAATTAACCCCCTAAGATGTTTAAAATATTTGTTTGCATGAAGTATTCTTGAAAACACTTTATAAATAAGGGACGTTTCAATAGGTATTTGAAACTAAGGTTATTGGCCAAGAGTAAGCCCAAGCACTTGGAGGATTTTTTGCTAACCAATATTAGGATGAAGCCCTATACAAAATGATAAGGAGCAAAATATACAAAAATAGCAAACTTTCATTGAGCATTCACTATGTGACCAACACTATTCTAAGCACCTTACATTTGTCATTTAATCCTAGGAGATCGGTAACTATCATTGTCCCCATGAGGCACAGGGAGAAGTACATATTCTATTGCCGTACAATATAAGTGGAAAAGCCAGGCACATGAGCCCTGGCATTCTGGCACATGAGCCCTGGCATTCTGGCTGCAGACCCTACGCACATTGCTACAATACTATTTTGTCTTAAGGATTGGACCCACATACCCCGCCTGAGTATTTCTACCTGAGGGAGGAGAGAAGCTTTCCTTGTCTTCACAGGTACTGCTTTCTAGTGGGCAAAAGTCTTTTCCATCTTTTGCTTGCTCCAGACCATAATCGGCCAAAGCAGTGCATGTGTGTCCATTTTTTATGCAGAAATATAACCTAGCTGCTCTCCAGTCCAGTGGGAATTTACCTCCCTTTGGGAAACCCCAGCCTTATACCCCATTTCCCCACAACAGAGTTAACTATGATAACTCCACAGGGTGCTTGCAGGCTATGCAGATGTGATTCTGTATTCTCTGAAAGAAACTCTAGAAAATAGTATTTTTTCTATCACCTTGCATTTCTAGTGATCTTTCAGCTCTAGGCAGCTCCCCGAATGGTCCACCTCTATTCTGACTCCGATTACATCCTACAGGACAGATATAGTAGATAGGACGAGTTAATCTCATGGTTTCCAGTTTGTTGACAACTTCTTGGCAGTAGAATCAGTTTCTTTCAAGCAGAGCTAGAAAACTCTGCCCCAGGTTCTACCTACTGGGAAAATTTGGAGCCACCCTGGGAAGAGTATTGGGGAATGTTAATTCCAGATGGAGTCAGCATCCTTTGTTCTCAAGCCTGAGGTTCCTGGTGGGTCAATCAAGGTCATGTTCACCTGATGTAGTGGTCATCTTTTGGTGTCTCTTTTTCATTCTTTTAGCAACACTTTCTCCTTTCTTTGAAGAACTGCTACCTCTTGCTTACTGTGTGTGGCTCTGGTGGAATTGTCCAATCACAGTGTCCTGCCCTCTTTGCCACAGGAGTGGGGCATATGACTCACACTGCACTGATCAGAATCAGTGCCTAGAATATAAAAAGCACGTATGAAGGAAACTCTCTTTCCTCTTTGACTGTGAGCCCTAAACATGTGATTCCAGAGCTGTTTGAAGGTCATTTCCCTGTCCATGAGGTCAGATAGAGAATCAAAGAGTTCTGACAACATTGTGTGCCTAGATATAGATATGCCTGAAGCTCTTTTGATCTCTGTCTTTCCCAACTACATTAGCCAATAGATCCCCTTCTTCAGCTAGTTTGAGTGGATTTCTGTTGTTTGTGATTGAAAGCTCTATCCTCTAGGAATTTAAAACAAATACATGTATTCAACATTGAGGAAATCAATAAAATCAACATTAGGTGGATGTATTAGGGTTCTTCAGAGAAACAAAACTAATAGTATATATATAAAATAGGATATATATAGAGAGAAATTGAGATTTATTTTGAGGAATTGGCTCATGCAATCATGGAGGCTGGCAAGTCCAAAATCTGCAGGGTGGGCTGTCAGGCTGCAGACACAGGAGAGAGCCAAGGTAGTGGCCCAAGTCCAGTTCTACTGGCAAATTCCTTCTTACTCTGAGGAGGTCAATCTTTTGTTCTTTTCAGGCCTTCGACTGATTGAATGAGGCCCACTCACATTATGTAAGGCAATGTGCTTTACTCAAAGTCCACTGATGTAAATGTTAGTCTCATCCAAAGTACCCTCACAGAAACACCTAGAATAATGTTTGACTAAAAATATCTAGGCACTATGGCTCAGCCAAGTTGACACATACAATTACCCATTACAGTGGGTAAAGTTTGCTTTCATCATCAATTTATTCCTGATTCCTTCTTCCATATCTTGACCCCCTCTCTCTGCATTACTGCACTCAATTCCACATGCCCTTGTATTGTCCCTTTCTTGTTCAGTGTCACCAACCAAGGTAATCTTTCCAGGTCTGCCTTCTTTCTGATTTCAGAATTATCTTTATCCCATTAAAACTTGCATTTCCTCAGTGACCTTTTCACACCTGGTATCCAAATGAAAAGTAATCCTATAAATAATTCATTCTAAAGTGTTAATAGATGATAATGACTTAATGTAGGATCTCCTGGGGAAGGAGGATGTGTTCTGCGTTAAATATATGTGTACAGGTGGAGTTTAGGCAACTTGATAGGTAAGGAGTGGAGGTAACGTTGGATGAGGGAAACTTCTGGTCCCCTTATAATCTCATTTTGTGAGTGACTATCTAGTACTCTATAGTCAAGCCCTAACTATTTAACAACTGGTTCCCTTTTTAACGTTTCCTTTCAAAAAGGGGCAAATGCAAAGATGTAGATGTCTGAGATGGCATTCTTTTTTAGGGAACTGGCAGTAGTTCCATATAGCTAGACCATAACATGCTTGAATAGAGTGGTGGGAGATGTTGCTGATAAAACTGGCAGGAGTCACTTCCTGAAGAACCGTGTGTGTGCATAGGAGTCTGGACTTAATCCTACAGGTGAAGGGTACTCAGTGAATTGGAAGCAAGTAGAAACAGGATCAGATTTGTGTTGTTGAAAGGTCACTCTGAAAGGATGAAGTCGGGTAGTGGTGGAAGCAAAGGGATTCATTTAAGGAGTCTTTCTGAGGCCTTGACTGGTGCCTTTTGTTCTTGTGTTCATTTCTTCCTTCTCAGAGGCCTTAGTGGCTCAATTTGCTTTTTTTCCTTTGATACTTGCCTCCATCTTCTCTGTCCATTATGGTACATTTCTCCACAAACTACCTAAAAAGTGGGACCAATTCCTCCCCCTCCCACCTTCTTGTTATGCACAGACCTTTTTTTCAATTGAGATATAATTGACATATAACCTATTACTTTCAGGTGTACAACATAATGATGTGATATACATATATACTGCAAAGAGATCACCACAATTAGTCTAGTTAACATTTATCACTACAGTTACAAATTTTTTTCTTGTGATGAAAACTTCTAAGATCTACTCTCTTAACAACTTGCAAATATACAACTCAGTATTATTAACTATAGCCACCATCCTGTACATTACATCCCTAGGACTTATTTATTTTATAAGTGGAAGTTTATAACCAGATGTTTTTTATTTTAATAATTTTATTGCTATTTGTCTTTGGAATTCTGATAAGTGATAACAAAAAATGACATGGGAAGACATTTAAAAATCTTATAAAGCTATTTCAAACATGGTTCTTCTTTTCTTTGGAAATGGCAACTGGAAGCTCTGATGGCCTTCCATCAGGCTGCATGGCAAAGAGAAGGCTGAGAGCCATCAGATTTGACAGGACTAATCTTGTGAACAGGGAAATGGACTTACATAAGGGGTGATGAATGACATCCCCTTACCATCACTACTTTTTTTTAGTTCAGTTCAGAACTTTTGATTAGGAGAGAAAATCCTTTCCATTTCCTCAGATGTCTGAATTAGACCCAGCTGTCCCCTTTCTTTCATAGATCATTTATTTTCTCCTCCAGCCCTTATTCCCAAAGGTCCAGCTAAGACAAAGCTCCAGATATAGGGGGGTCAGACAAACAAACTTCTTCCATATTACTGTCTGGACTGGCATATGGTTACAAAGGGCTCTTTGTTGCAGTGGGTTAGTGATGTTGTTCATGGTTGGGTTGGGAAAATATTGGCTTTCAAAGTTTCTTCCTCTCAGCTGGTCGTAAGCACCTTCCAAAATAGCTGTAGAATGGAGATAAGACAACTGATAGTCATGGTGGAGTAACAAGCAGCAGAAGAAAGCAGGGGTTCAATGGATTATTATAGTTTGAGCATGAGAACTTTGGTGCTACTGCGGGCATTCTCTGTGGCCTGGAGAGATTTGCTGGCAGTGCACAACCGTGTTGTTCAAACATTGGAATCATACCTCGACTCCTTGGCAACATTACTAAGGTCTGACCAGAACCTCTAAGATGAGGAGAAGATGTACATCCACAGAGCCTTTTACTTCTTGAATTAAGAAATGTGTTGTCTATTAACAAAGAGCTCGCTGTTCTTTAACTTTGTTCTGGGTGATTTAGGGACCTGTTTAAGAGCATGAAATATTAAAGGACTTTCAGGTGAGAAATTCTTTGATTAATTAAATGTGACATTTTTCCCCCTCTCTTTGAGGCCAGTGATAAAAAGGCATTTTTTTCACTCTGAGAAAAACTGAGAAGCCCTTTGCTCATATGATCATATAACCAGCCGTAGAAAGTCAATTTTCCTAAGAACATATAGCTTTTTGTACTCATTCAAAAACTTTTTTTTTTATTTGGTGAGGAAGATTCGCCCTGAGCTAACATCTGTGCCAATCCTCCTGTAGTTTGTATGTGGGATGCCTCCACAGCATGGCTGACAAGTGGAGTAGGTCCTTGCTGGGATCCAAACTGGTGAACCTGAGCTGCCAAAGTCAAGTGTGAGGAAGTTTAACCACTCAGCCACCAGGCAGGCCCCCCAAAACATTTTTGACCCCTTACTTTGTGCTAGGGTTTATACTAGGTGTTTGGTCTGCCAAGACTTGTTCTAGCCTCAAGAAACTTACAGCCTAGTAGGGACATACACAAAAAATCATAAAATATCAAAGCATATTGCTTTAAAGGGGCAGCTCACAGAATGAGGTTAATACACGTCCTCAAGTCTGTGTGGGGAGACAAAATAGATTTTCCCCAGGAGGTGGCATTTAAGTAGAGATGGGCCAGGGATTCCACAAAGAGTAACCAACATGTGCAAAAAATTTGAAAATGATGGCCCAGTGTAAAGGGCTGGAAGGTGAGGTAGGAAGAGAGCAGTAGTGTGAGGTAAGACCAGACATCTGGGGTCAGAAGTCCATGCACATTCTGCATGCCATCCAAGTGTTGATTTGATTCTACTCTAGAGCCATTAATAGAGTTATGGTAAACATCTACATTTGACTAAAGATACCATTTAAATCTTCCTAAAGCAAATGCTCAGGTAATAAATTCTCAGAAACATCATCTCTCTCTTGGCAGGAATGGTGCATTAATTCACAGAATTAATCTTTCATGAGTCAAACCTTAAGGATGTCAAATCTAGGCAATTCCTATGGTCTTCTCAGATGGGCTATCAGAAATCCGGGCCAGCAGAGTTTCTTAAGGAGAGGCGGATAGTGTTGGATATTTGAGCCTTACAATCTACCCCTCGCCCTCTGCAAGAAACTAGGAGTTAGAGAGGCAATGGCCAGTGTTGGGGATGGGGTGCGGAGAGCTTTTAGAGGCCAAGCATATCACACAGAGCTTCAGTCGAGAACTGAATTGCTTGTTAACAGAAAGACAGGCTGAACCTGAATGACGCTTTGCAGTTAGGATTTTGGGACCTCTTCTCCCTCACCTCACTCAATTCGTTTGTAACTCTTCTTCAGCCTAATGTCCCTTTTCTTCCCTGAGTTGTCTGTCTGTGCCCCAGGAGCCCCCTTTTTAGGCCTCCTGTTTTCCACCTTCTCTTTCCCCGCTTCGTGGGGTACCGGCGCCTGGGGCCCTGGACCGCACTAGGCGCCCTCCCCGAACGCTATTTGCTTTGCTAACAATTCCATCCTCCTTTCCTTATGCTTCCGTCATTCCTTGCCAGCCACCCAGTTTCTTCCTCCCCTACGGCGCAGTCCCTCCCGCTGCTCGCCCGAGGGCCGGGCGGCTCCAGGAACCTCAAGCGGATGCGGCCCGGAGCCGATGCCACGTCTCCGCCGCCAGCAGGCCAGCGCCTGCGTGGGCTCGGGGGCGGGGCGGCGCGGGGAGGCGGGATTTGTGCGTGAGAGGCGCGGGCGCCGCCCAATAGGACCTGCGGGCGGCGGCGGCGGCGGCGCGGTGCGCGCCGAGGGGCGGGGCCCGGCGGCAGTTGCTGTCGAGCCCGGGAGGTCGAGAAGGCTGTGGTTGTCTCGGCCGTCGCGTCCCGCAGGGAGTCTAGTCACCGCCGCCTGTCCCGCAAGCCCGCCCGTCACCCACAGGCTCGTGTGTACGCTGCCGACCTTGCCAGTCGCTCGCCGTTCGTCGTGTGAACCGCGCCTCCTGCATCATGTGCGGTAAGGGGGCCGCGGGCGGGGGGCGTGTTGCGAGGCGGTGCCGGGGTGTGCTGTGGACGTCGCCAAGGCCGGAGGCGCGGGCTGGAGCGGGAGTGTGGAGCGTGCGAGGTCTGGGTGATGGGTGGGGGGCGTCCCGCCGTGGCTGCGGGTGCTGGGGCCAGGGGCCGGCCTCTGCGAGCCGGAGGGGGTGTAGTGGACCTAAGCGGGCACCTGAGAGGAGGGCGGGCCCTAGAGGGGATCTGGGGGGCCGAAGGCGGCGGCCTTGCGGGGAGAGAACCACGAGGGAAGAGAAATGTCTGTATTGGAAAAAGAGAGAGGGCTGAGGGAACTGCGGTGTGGAGGGGAGTGTCCTCAAAAGAGTCCACCAGGTGAGTGAGCAACCTGTGTAACATTAGGTGAGGTCTCTCTGAACTGAACTTGCCTTCTCCTGGGATTTACCTTTTTGAAAATACTGATTTTTTGTTGCTTTCTTTTGGGCAGGCCCATTAGAAAACAGAACTATAGCTAGAGATACGACGATGGCATTACACATGGGCTTACTTTCTGCCACCCCCTGTCTCAACAGAAACCATTGCTAATCAATAAGTTGGCGAAGGGGCTTAGACTTGACCTTTGGTGGGAGATGTCCGGAAGTGACCGTGGTCATAGATCATACATCGTTTCTCACTTGCGTGTGCACTCGTTTAGAACACTTAACCTGTGAAAAATATTTGTCTGCATTTAACACGTTTTACCTAAAACAGTTAAAATGTAAAGTCGGAACCTTTTATTCCATATTTTGAGATTTAGTCGTTTTAATATTACCTAAAAGTGTTAAAAGGGGTTGTCGTCAGAATTATATCTGAAATGACTGATATGCTCTAAAATTGGTATTAACTTGGTCGTTGTCAGTAAAAAGAATCGTATTCTTACCGTTCTTATTGAAATTTACAATTGATCTTAACCGTGGAAGAAAGAACACTTTTTTCAGGGAAGTATGATTGTAATAGAGCTCTCTGGGAAACTTACTCTTTTAGGCTTTTGCAAGAAGAACCCAGCAGGAGTGGCTTGTCTCACTGGTGTATATTTTTCCTGTATTTAACTTTATGTTAATTTCAGCTTCTGAAAATGAGGAGTCCGTTTAAATTTAGAATAGATTAAAAAAAACCAGAAACACCTATAAATAGCTTGCTGAAATTATTAGAGCAGAGCTGACTTTGGAATCAGTTATACTATTGCTGTGTCTAGTTAGAGTGATTTTCCAAAACACTGAATTTAGTTTGGAGCTGTGAAGTAGTGAATTTTGCAAACTGGATAATCCCCAGTGTGCTTCATTTGGTAATTAACTGTTCCTGGATGATGAGGTGTGCGCCTAGTCAAGTACATAGCTTTCTGTTTGCAGGTCATTTCTTCATCTTGTTCCAGGAAAAAAGGGAGTCAAAGAACAATAAAACAACAAATCAGATCTGGTTTAGAAAAGGTTCAGATAAGGGTGAGGCTTTTAGGGTGAGACTGGCTATTGGGAGTTTTCACATAGCCGACATCCCCATTCCACAGAGTTTTTTACTGCTGAGGAAACAGGTTATAACCAATAAATAAAGAACCAGTATTTGAGGCATTTCTAAGGTCCTGTTTTTAACCCAGACCAGAGTTTTGCATGATTCCAGGAATAGGGTCCAGAATTTATTTCCTTTCTAATGTAAATTCTGAAAATTAACTGTTAAGACAAGTTTGTCTTTATTTTCCTCCCACATCTTAATTGTTGAAATAAAATTTCTAGGCAGAGAAGTTGACTGGGAATGAGATTAGACGGGAAAATTTAGAGGTTTACCTTCTGATCACTTGCTGCCTGTTCAAGTTTTTATAAAAGATTATTTGGTTTCAACATTGCAAAATGTCGAAGCAGAAGAATGAGGGCTGTATATTCTGTGATCTGCTTTTTCCAATTAGATATAATGATAAAACTGTTATAATTTGCCAGTTGTATTGGGATGATAGTAAGTGTTAATCAGGAAAAAAAAAGATTCTATGGTCAGGTAAATTTGGGGAGCAACAGATTAAACAGTGTTGAACTGGCTTTTTTCATTGGAGAACTTCTTGAGACCTTTAATGTGCTAATAAATGTTGTGAATTACCCAGAGAAGAATAGTGAGTCTATTTTCCGAATTTATTTTACCTTCCTCTTATTCTTGGTTCTTTTGGAATACCATTTTCCCCCTTTTTTTTTTTTTTTTTTGAGGAACATTAGCCCTGAGCTAATTGCTGCCAATCCTCCTCTTTTTGCTGAGGAAGACTGGCCCTGAGCTAAGATCCGTGCCCATCTTCCTCTGCTTTATTCATGGGACACCTACCACAGCATGGCTTTTGCCAATCGGTGCCATGTCTGCACCTGGGATCCGAACCGGCAAACCCCGGGCTTCGGAGAAGTGGAATGTGCAAACTTAACTACTGCGCTACCGGGCCGGCCCCCAACAGTTTGTCCTTTTTTATCTGTTTTACCTTTGGCTTTGGTGAGAGAGTGTCAAGTCACTTAAGCTACCCACAGCTTTTAACAGATTTTGCTGTTTTTATAAATGTGGGGTTATACGCTTCTGATCTGATGGTGTATATAAATGGATTTTTAGTAAATGAGGTCATATTTAAAAGCAGTAAGGGAGCTCGCAATTTAGAAGTAGCCTGAAATTAATCCTTAAAAAGTTTTTTTGTAATTATACTGTCTAATGGCTTTGTGGGTCATTGAGGGATGCTAAGACTGGCTGCTAGGATAAATCATAAAACCAGTACTATTACCATATCCTTAGAAATCATACTGGATATAAGGTAGTTGTGAAAGAAAATAATTAATTGCTTAATAAGCATTTCCTCAATTGTGTTCCCTGGGAAGGGAGAAGTTAATAAGTGCTGGTAATGAGCAGTAGACGGTAGGGAAGAGTTTTAAAACATAGAAGTTCGGGAAATTCCGCTTTTGGAGATTCACAGTTAGCAAGATTAAAGGTTCTAGGAAGTTCTACAAATAAACTTTTTATTTAACCCAGTATTTCTTAGATCTTTAATTGTGGAAACTTTCTTTCCCCTCATCCCTATTTAGCATCCTGAAAAATAGTGTTCTCTTTCTGTGGTTTGGGATTTTTTTTTTTTTTTTTTTTTTGCCGAGGAAGATTCACCCTGAGCTAACATCCATTGCCAATCTTCCTCTTTTTGCTTGAGGAAGATTCACCCTGAGCTAAGATCTGTGCCAGTCTTCCTCTATTTTGTATGTGGGTCACCACCACAGCATGGCCACTGCCAAGTGGTGTAGGTCTGTGCTTGGGAGCTGAACCTGGGCCGCCGAAGTGGAGCATGCTGAACTTAATTGCTAGGCCATAGGCTGGCCCCTGGTTTGGGAATTTTTTTTTTTTTAAGATTTTATTTTTCCTTTTTCTCCCCAAAGCCCTCTGGTACATAGTTGTATATTTTTAGTTGTGGGTCCTTCCAGTGGTGGCTTGTAGGACGCTGCTTCAGCATGGCTTGATGAGTGGTGCCACATCTGCCGCCAGGATCCGAACTGGTGAAACCCTGGGCTGCTAAAGTGGAGCGCGCAAACTTAACCACTTGGCCACGGGGCTGGCCCCTGGTTTGGGAATTTTTGACTGTACATTTCAGGTATCTAGAAAGCGTTAGAAGATATTTGAAGTGGTGTCTTTATACTTAGCACTGTGCCCTTTGGAGAGATGACTGAAACAAAGGAATCTCCTTGAAGGAATTGCTGTCTGGATGGAGGAAACAGTGAATACATATGCAGCAGGTGTGGGTGATAATACACAGTCTTTGTTCATTGCCATGTTAGAGACCACAAGTGGAATGAATAGAAATCCAGAGACTGGTTAGGTCAGGAACGTTCTGATGATAGGGCAGGACTTTTATGTTGAGGAATAGTGCTAGCTGATAGAGAACTAGTGCACTGTGAGAAATGTCATTGATGGCATATGTTACCCAACATCACCCAACAGTACATGGGGTCGGAAATAAATTGAGAACTACTGCCAGCAAGTTTGAAAGAAGAAATAGAAGTGCCTGGAAAAGAGGCCAAAAAACAGTGGTTAGAGGCAGTACGGTTCCAAAGTAGTATATTGCCTTGGGCAGAACCTGCAGAAGTGGAGAAAGATCATTCATGTTTAATATGGCAGAGAGAAGTTAAGTGCATTTGGCGATAAAGAAATCATTAGAAAAGTTGCATATTTGAAGACAGAAGGACCTGAGTTTGTGTTGAGGAGGAGGGCAAGTATAACACAAAGGGAGAGAGTATTGTGGAACTGGGGTCCCTGATCAGAGTTGAAAAGTTGAGTTCTAGAGCTGTGGTTCCTGACCTGTAAGCTGTGAAGTTACTTAGGATGTACTTTGGTTGATTCATACTCTAAACATTGTCTGTAAATTGAACAAAACTTGTTCTGGACACTGGATAATAAAAATTCAACCCCCTATTGTGTAGGATCCTCAAAATATTTCATTGTTAACAAAGTTCTGTATTCACAAAGTTGAGGAATCACTTGTCAAGAGTTACAAACAGAAGAGGCTGGTTCAGGGAGTAGTATGTGGAATATTTCTCTATTTTGAGCTTATAAGGAAGGAGAAGAGGGTATACAAGGTATTTTAATATTAAGATGAAGCCTTCACTTCTGTAAAGTGAGAATCTATGAAAAATGAGAAAGAGGCTGGGAAGAGAGAAATGAAGATTTGAGAGTAGTCTAGATTCTAGACTTTAGAATAGTATCTGGGGAGGTTTGACAGTTAGACAAGCAATGATTAACAGGATTGGTCAGCAGTTGGGAGGGCCCATATGAAAGTGGACCTGAAATGGGTGGACTTCACTGTAGGGGGTGCTCAGGGATACAGGAGTAAGAGCATAATTGTCAGGGTACTGAAAAATTGTGGTCTGATGTGATTGATCAGAGAGAAGTGGGAGAGATGGAATGTGTGAGGGTTTGTAAGCAAGAAGTGCATACGTTTTCTCAGGAAAGATGATGACATAGGTAGACTGTGAGAGAGTGTGTAATTAGAGTTGTCAGAGTTTAAACAGTGCTTCAAGTTCCAAAATGTTAAATGTGCAAGAGAGAAGTGTTATGGAGCTCCTTCCAGTGGCAACACATACTTACAGCAAAGTAGGGGACACTTGAGCCAGCATTTTTTTTTTTTTTGAGGAAGATTAGCCCTGAGCTAACTGCTCCCAATCCTCCTCTTTTTTCTGAGGAAGGCTGGCCCTGAGCTAACATCCGTGCCCATCTTCCTCTACTTTATGTGTGGGATGCCTACCACAGCACAGCTTGCCAAGCGGTGCCATGTCTGCACCTGGGATCTGAACTGGCGAACCCTGGGCTACCGAAGCAGATTGTGCACACTTAACCGCTGCGCCACCGGGCCGGCCCCTTAGCCAGCATTTTGTAAATAGGAAAAAGATTTTAAACAAAAAATGCACAAATTGAAATTTCTCATGGTGTCACTCCATATGATTTTTTCTTTGTGTTTTTAGGAGTGTAGAAAATTTATCTTAATTAATATTTCATCTTTTAAAGGAATCTTATCTGTACAATGTGCCTCTACAATTATAATATTGACTATGTTTTATGACAAATATCTAGTTTATGTATATAAGTTTAATTGCAGCATTGTTTGTAATTACAAAGAGTTAGAAAAACCTCAGTCAATAGGGGAATGGTTAGGTAAAATATGATAACTCTATTGTGGACTAGTATGCAGCCATTAAATAGAATAGGGTACATGTGTTATACTGACAGAAAGATGTCAGACATCTTAAGTAAGTGAAAAAATTACAGAACAATGTGTATAGTGTCTAATAAATGTATATTATGTGTTTAAAAAATACCCTAAAATCATATACATCTAGGTCCATATATGTAGAAAAATTCATGGCTGAAGGATTGGGACAATGTGTATGGGATTAATGGTGGTTGTCTCCCTGTGTGGAGGTAGAACGAGGAGATTTTCACGATTCATTCTGTAGCGTTTGTGTAATTTGAATTTTTAATGATGATAGTTAATTCATTTGTAACTTGTGTTATAAGAAAAATTTTTAAAATGAAACTTAAGTGGGATTGTGGATGGATTTTGATTCAAAAAATATGTAATTTAGAGAATGAATTTTAATAACACTGATGAATTGCACTGTCTAGGGTCTCAATATATTGAGTTTGTCATGTGAAAAAATATGTAAAATTTCTTATTCATAAGGGCATAAATTCAACCAGGAATAGGAAATTTAATGATTTGATTAGTCAGCTAAATTGCATTCACTTTTCATTTCAATAAGATTTAATAGTCTTTACTTAGACCTAGATTGGTTTCAACTACGTGTCAAGTCTGTAGTCCAGGTTGTATCTGAGTATTTTAAGCTGTTCCTAAGTGCATTTATGTCATTGAATTTTAAGTTGCCTTTTTCTGAGAAAGGTGCTTGTAGGTGCAAGCATCTGCTTCGGTTAGGGAGATATTTATTCCAAGTACATTCCATTAATAAGAAAACTTACACTATGGAAGCACATGCCATTTTGGGAGTAGAAAATCTCCTCTGCTCCATGCTTTGTGCTCTTGGAGCAGTTACTGAAGAGTGGTGGAGTTGACTTTTAGGCTTCTGTAGTTACGTTAAGCAGAACTGTTTATTGGGAGGTTTGATAAGACAAGTAGAAGACCTGAAATAGGGGTCAATCTAGTGATGTTTGTTGAATAAGCACCATTTTGAGTTATGAATACCTCCCTCTTAATCATCTCCTCCATGCCTCATTGGCTGGTCATTTGCCATTGTTTTTCCAGCTACCCCAAGATCACAGATAATTCACTAATCCCAACAGGTGGGCTGTCTTGGGCCAGCAGTGCTGTCAAGGGGTTGGTCTGTAAAATTGATAGATTCAACCTCTCTATCTCCCACTTTCCTAACCGGGGAAATTAGGTTAATCCTCTTTCTTCCTTCTCTCAGCATTATTACTTTGATCTTAGAAAATTTCTCTTACATGTGTCATTGTATTTTCCTTTCAGTTCCTGCTTAGTTATGTAAGGAGAAATATTGCTCCTACTTCTTCCTCTATTCCTACTCTTCTCATTTTCTTTGTTCTCATAGTGAACCAAAAAAGGACAGTAATGATTATTGGTAATCATTACTTCCTCTCTCAAGGAAAAGGCAGGTTTTGCATTGGAATTTGATATATGGTATTTCATTGAATCAAAGATGAAACTGTTTGGGAAATGCACCATTATTATATGGACCACAAAGAAAGAAAATATGAATGTCTTAAAAATCAATGCTATCAATATCTAAAGCCCTAGAAAGTATTCTGAAGATGCTTTCAGAATATCATAGGCTAAGTTGTCTGATTGTCTTTACCTTAAACCAGTGATGAATCTTAGCATCACTAGTAGTAGGGACCAACAGAAAATATAAAATATGTACTTGTGAATCATTCTTGCTCCCTATTTTTAACCTAACTCAATCAAGCCTTTAGATCTATCTTCCAGTTTACAGGAAGTACAAGGAATAGAGGAACTGGTTAAATCACACCATGTGGAAATAATTAGACACAGCTAGAAGGTGAGACATTCAAAAAGACAATTGGCCCCAGCTTGTCAATAAGTCAGTGTCTTGGGGAAAACAGGGCAGTTGGGGAGACCATTCTGGATTCAAAGAGACTTATGAGACATAACAATCAAATGTGAGGTATGATCTTTTATTATATCCTAGAGTGAACAAATCAGCTGTAAAAGACATTTTCTTGATAATAGGGAAAATTTGAATATGAACATTGTATTAGGCAGTATTAGAGCATGATCTTAGGTGCAATAATATGGTTTTGTAGAAAAATGTCCTCATATTTTATCTGTTACTTGGCTTTTAATTCATAACAATATATTCTGAAAACAATAAGACCCTTCACCAGGTTTCCAGTTTTAATTTGGTAGATACGATGATACACAGAACAAAATCATGTAAATGTTGTAACAAAGAAATGAGGCTCAGGAGAGAAGTGCAGACTGTAGAGGTATTAAAGTGTCAAAATCATCAGGAATGTCTCTAAAGCAATCAGAAAAGAATCCTCAGAAATCATAAACATCAAGTTGGAGGGGATGGTGAATGTCCTCAAATGTCAGAGGTGGGAAATATGTGGGCCTTGTGCTATCAATCCCCACGTAATAAATGTCCCAAAGCATTCATGGCTTTCCTTCCTGTTTAGAAAACGGGGCCACTGAATCCTTTTCAACGGTGTTCTCTACAGCCACTACCAGTTAGTGACTTGTTGGCACTTGCGTGAAACCTATTCTTCCATCTCTCAGTAAAACCTGGTCATTTCACAGAAGGGGAAGCTGAGGCAGGGTGGTATAGTGGAAAGCCTTGGGGGCACACATGAATTAAAAGAATTCGCAGCATTTCTTCAATGCGAGAGTACTTTTTTATGAGCTGACAAATGTTTAGTGTTAATTTTATTAGTTTATAAAATAGTTACAATTTTGTAATTTTGTTTGGAGGTAAGTCATGGCTTAGAAGATTCCTCTCTATATGAACTTGTGCTCAGGATCTCAAGATTCACACAGTGAACCAATGTAAACCAAGGAGATTGATGTTAGAAATAATATCAAAGTTGAATGCCAAGTTACATGTATTGAAAACAGTGAATTTAATATTGCATCACTCTGAATTTCCTTTTAAAAAATGTATTGGGTCTATAGCTTGTCTTAAAAACAGTTGGTTTTGTGTCAGCATTTAAGTTTTTTAAGTTGGTATTTGATTTTTATATTTAATCTTTAATTCCCCAAACGTATTACTTTTACCATCAGAATTAACGTTTCTTTAAAAAAAGAAGATTTTGTAATGAATTTTTCTGGATGGTACTGCATTATTGGGATTTGGCGGCTCTGGACTTCCTCTTCAAAGCTTTCCAGAGTGCCTCAGCCTGCAAACAATCCTCGACAGTGTAATATGTTTTATTAGTTAATGACCTTCCAATGAGCTAGGTTGTGTCCTCCTTTAGCAGATTATTTAGCTGATGGCTAGTCACAGGTGGTGGAGAGTAGACTAGTTGAGAATCGGTATTCTTTAGCACATTTATATTAAAGTGTTATTTTTGGAAAAGATTTATATTTTATGTACTGTCCTTTTATGATCTGATAAAAATACTTATTTGGGACTGATTGATAAAGATTAAATGTACACAGAAAACTAAGATCAGTGACCCATGGGGGAAAAAGTGTAGAACACAGAAAAGTTTGATTACAGTTGGATTATTGGTTTAGTTTCTTCATATTACAAATAGTTTATGAAGGAACAGCAGTAAAAACAAAAACCCCAGACCTCAGGCAGGATTGTGGTTTTGTGAAAGTGAGATACTTGTACAATACAATAACTTAAAAAATCTTTACAACTGTAAGGTTTATTTTTTTGGAATATGAATGAAATATAGGATTTCTGTAAGTCTTTGGGAATGTTCAAAAAATTGTTTCAGGTTGTTTGGGGTTTTAGTTTTAAAATATATATATATATATGTATTTTTGAAGAGCATGATAGTTTATTTCAAAAAAACTTGCACCGTACTGATCATGGTGGTCGGCATACACGTTATGATGGCTTTTTTGTTGGATATTAGAAGTGTGCTATTTTTATATGCTGAAATGTTTTGATAGGACCAAGCTCTTTGTAGAAATAAAGAGACCTTTTCAAATGGAAATGAAGGCTAGTCATTCTGAAGTTCTACCCCACAGAATTAATTTAATCCCCTTATGAATCAGTGGCATTATAGTATAATATAGTAAGAAAAGGGAGGGTTCTTTGATAAATAAGCAACTTAAACTTATACTTTCTTTCTTTTGATCTTCAGTTTTTCTGTATGTAAGCTATCCACCCTGGCCAAAGCACAACCATGGAAGCCCTTGGATGATTTCCGTGCTGCTGTTCCCAAAATGTGGATTTCCTTTGTCTGGGTCCCACTGCCTCTTTCTTTCCCACTCGGTTCACACTGTACTAGTCCTTTTATTTCTAGTTTTGCTTTTCCAAGTGATTGCTTCTTTTCTATGATTTCACGAGTTGTTAACATGTCTTATAGTTGTCTTTTGCTAGTATCTGTGAACAAGTGATCCAAGCCAGTTTCTCTTAAGATGATTATATATATTTTTTAGTTCATTTTCACCTATTAGACTACTTTGGTTGTAAGTATTTTCAACATCACTGATACTTACAAGTTATTTATTCTAAATGTTATTGACAACATGGTCATTTGAAGTTGAAAAATTATTCCATCTATATAGTTTTATAGGGCCCTATGTTGCTTAAAATACTTATTTCACAAAATGTTTTCCTTTAAACATATGCACAGTATTTAGGGCATAAACCAAAAATTTGTTGTTTGGTTAGTTTTTAGAAATTAGATTTCACTTGACAAAATGGCAATGAGGGAAGATTAATGACCAGCCTTATAAGCTTATTTGAAAAAGCTCTAAACGTTTATTTTGACGTATTTATTTCAATCTTTTATACTTATGAGAAATTCCCTTTTGAAAACGTTTCACTGCCTTTAAACAATTTAAAGTGAGGATTTTGTTTTTTAAAGATGGACTCTAGCTTTTCATTTTTGCACATCTTATCCTTAATTATGCAAATGAGAATTTTGTCATGCTTATATTAATTTTGATTGTTTAGACAGAATTTTCTATTAAATAATTTGTTTCTTTGCAGGTATATTTGCATACTTAAACTACCATGTTCCTCGCACAAGACGAGAAATCTTGGAGACCCTAATCAAAGGCCTTCAGAGACTGGAGTACAGAGGATATGATTCTGCTGGTATTTCCTTTTAAATAAATTTAAATTCTTTTAAATAAATTTAAAAAATATTATAGTTTTGCATGATTCTTGAGTCTAAATAGAGAGGTTTTTTTAATTTGTTTTAGGTGACTAGATTCTTTAGTAATGTCTGTTGGGTTGTTTCAGGTAAATCTAAAATCTGAAGAATTTTTTAGAATTAATTTTTTTTGGGGTAACTGGTTTATAACATTATGTAAATTTCAGGTGTACCTCATTGTATTTTGATTTCTGTGTAGATTACGTCATGTTCACACCCAAAGACTAATTACCATCCTTCACCATACACATGCGCCCTGACCCCTTTCACCCTCCTCCCTTTCCCCCTCCCCTCTGGTAATCACCAATCTAATTTGAAGAATTTTTATATTTTATCATGTATAAAGGGTTTGTTCATGTAATTTCAAAAGTATTAGCATTTATGTAGAGTATTGCTTCTTACGGGTATCTTCTTTTGTTAACAATGTTACCATAAAAACATAAATCACATGAGGCATTTTCATGGTAGAACAAAGTTCTTGAAGGCTTTCCTCTATAAATTATCTTTTTTCTTTCCTGTAACTTTAATTTCTTTGTCTCTAAGGATTCTGTGATTTGGCATATAAACTTGCTTAAGATTCTTCTATCTTAAATAAATGACAAAGCAAATAAAAATAACTTTTTGTCAATCTTAGGTTCTACTCTTGCTCCTTCCCTTAACTGTGTCAGGGGTCTCCAAGACCACCCTCAGATTCAGTGATTTCCTAGGAGGATTCAGCATCTAGTTGTACTCACGGCTATGATTTATTACAACCAAAGAATACAATGCAAAAATCAGCAAAGGGAAAAGTTGCACAGAGTGAAGTCTGGAGGAAACCAGGCACAGGCTTCTAAGATTTCTCTCCCGGTGAAGTCACACAGGATGTGCTTAATTTCCCCAGGGAGTTGTGATAACGTGTGAAATGTATACCAGGGAAGCTCATTAGTAACTCAGTGCCCAGAGCTTTTACTGGGGGCTATTTACATAGACACCCTCTGCCTGACGTACCAGGATTCTAGACTCCTAAAAGGGAAGCAGATGTTCAACATGAGCCACATTGTTTGCATCAACAGTTCAGGTGCTGTGAGCCACTTGTAATCAGTTGGAGCAGTGGGAACCCTCCTGAAATCCAAGTTCCCAGGTGCCAGCCAAGGGCCAACTTTACAGGCAGGCCTTTCTAAGGATAGTAGTGTCAGACCTGCCGTGTTAACTCTTTTCTGTACACTTACCATTGCGAGATGCAATGGGCATTTATCTTTCATGACTTTCTTTAGATAATGGAAAGTCAGTTCCTCAACCCCTTTGTTCCTAAAATTCTCTCCTGCCTTAGCTTCTCTGATAACACATCTTCCTCATTCTCTTCCTAACACACTGATTATTTATTTTCTCTCTGCTTTGGGGGCTCCTTTCCTTCTACTTATTACGTAAATATTTATGTTCTTCAAGATACTTTCCTAGGCCCACTTTCCTTCTTATTTTGTATTTTCATGGGTGAGCTCTGACTTCATCAACCTCCTATATGTTGATGACTTACAGTTCAGATGTATTTCCCAAGCTGTAGATGTGTATTTCCACCTGCATCCTAGAAAGTTCTCCCTGGATAAATTTCTCCCTGGGTAAATTTCTCCACGATATTGTAAACTTTGCATGTTCAGAATTGAACTGAGTACATTCCAGTTCTCACTTCACTATCTACTCTATTCTTTCTGTGTTCCTTTTATCAACAGTCATTCAACAAGTCCTTTGACCCTAGGAGTATCTCAGACTTCTGCTTTCTCATCTTACTCGCAGTCAGTTTTACGTCTTAATAGCACTTATCTCTGTCTTCATTACCATTCTTTACTTCAGACCCTCCTCATTTGTGCTTTGCTATGACTATAACTTCTGATGGCTGATTTCTTCTTCTTTCTCCTCCTCCAGTCTATCCTCTCCACTGTTTCCAAAGAGAGTTTTCTACATGTTTTTGCCATGTGATTTCTCTACTTAAAACTACTCAGTGCTTTTTCCAGTACCTTCAGGGTAGCTTTTTCAAATTTCTTAGGAGCTTTAGATTCTCAAGAGATGTGTTCCCTGACATTCCCTCTTAATCTCCCTTCTGAGGTGGGTGCATATCTTCTACGTTTCTCCATTGTTCTTCAGCTGCAGCCTGTAGTACGTTTATTATAACCTAATCCACACTGTACTATAATTATTTTTTCCTTGTCTATTAGAAATTTGAGGATAGGAACTGAGTTATTTTCATTTTTGTCTCTAGCAACTATCATGGTTCTTGGCACATGAATTGATAAATAGGTGAATTAATTAGATGAAAGTATTTTTTAATTAAAAATTTTGCCTTACAATGATAATGTAAGTAATAGCCAGTTTCTAAATCTTGCTTTTCTGCCTCTTGATGATTTAGGTGTGGGATTTGATGGAGGCAATGACAAAGACTGGGAAGCCAATGCCTGCAAAATCCATCTCATTAAGAAGAAAGGGAAAGTCAAAGCACTGGATGAAGAAGTTCACAGTAACGTACTTAGTTTGATTTGTGCCCCCCCCCTTCTCTTCCTTCTCTCTTCTCTACCAAATTACCTTCTCTCTCGTATTTTGGGGCCCATTTTAAGACAGTGATACTTAAAGTTGAAGAGAAGGAAGAAAAGTAATTTTGTTACTGTCTGTACTGGTTTTAAAATGTACCTGAGCTTCAAAAATGATCATATTAACTAGGGAAGGAAATTAGTTAGGTGCATTGTGTTCAGAGCAAGCTCAGTGTCCTCAAATAAAGTAGCCACAGTTCCTGAGGAAGGGCCTTTCCTAGGTGAAAGGGATTTTTACGGGTGCCCTGATTCATGTGTCTTCACTTTGGACTACATGCCTAGTTTAGATGTATAATAAGTCTGGATATTGCACCTTTTAGTAGGTCTGATATAATCAGGTAAGTATCATCTTTTTCTCTGATGATTTTCTTACTCCTCTGGCATACAGTAGTTGCGCACAGATACATACTCCATTAAAGATGATATACTTCTCAGTGTTGAGTTCATAACATTATGCTTGTACATTTTATTTTTTCATAGGAAACTTGAAAATGAAACAGAAACTTTCAAGTACATTGATTGAATAAACATTTAAAAAGTCTCCCCCCAAAAGCAGGAAGTAGCAGGTTTTTTATGTACCTGCTCAAATGGATGCCATCATAATCATTGTCAAAGGAGTACAGCTAAAAGAGGAAAATGATGAATTTCGTTATTTTTTTTCACATAAACTAAATATTTAGCTCTCTAGTACTTGTTTAACAAATTAAATCAATAGTTATTTTGTGTGTATTGTGGCTAAGATTGGCTAGGGATAAAGCAGGCACCCAAATTACAGGTAAAGAAGGCACTGCACTTCAAAAACTGTAGTATAAATGTTCTGCCTACTTCCTTTACTGCATCCTGTATACCAGGCTGAGTACAGTAGATTCTTTAGTAGACAATAAAACAAATTGTTGTGAGATTCAGGAGAGAGAAAGTTCCCCCAAGTTGGGGAGACTGGGGATACATAGGGAATGGCTGCTGATTATATTTGGGCAGTGAAGGTGAGAAGGAAAAGCCTTCCGAGCGCAATGGCTTGGGTAAAGATACGAATAAGGGAGGCATGGGGGCCGGCCTGGTGGCGCAGCAAGTTCGCACATTCCGCTTCGGCGGCCCGGGGTTCACCAGTTCAGATCCCAGGTGTGGACATGGCACCACTTGTCAAGCCATGCTGTGGTAGGCGTCCCACATATAAAGTAGAGGAAGATGGGCAAGGATGTGAGCTCAGGGCCAGTCTTCCTCAGCAAAAAGAGGAGGATTGGCAGTAGATGTTAGCTCAAGGCTAATCTTCCTAAGAAAAAAATAAATAAAAAGAATAGGGAAGGCAAGTTTGTTGATGGAGTGGTAGGTAGTCCTTTTTATCTATGTTATTGGTAGACAGGTATGGGAGGCTGGAAGGGCAGATTATGACTAGAATCACCAGGTTTGGATGTCAACCTGTTGAAATATACCTCCTCCTTTCCTGTGGGAAAGTCAGGAAGTAGTGGAGAAATGAGAACTTGTAGACATTGCTGATGAATTTGTAACTGATAAATCACTTTGAAGAGCAATCTAACAATCTTTAAAGGGGAGATGCCTATACCTGTGACTAAGCACTTTCCACTCTTGGGCGTATACTTGAAAAATACCCTGTGGGTGAGGAGACATGACAAGATCGATTGCAGCAAAATTTAGAAACAGCCTAAATGTCTACCAGTAAGGGAATAGGAGAATTGGTTGTGATGATACTACATGACCACATGTAGCTTTTGAAAGGAGTGATCTGGTTCTGCATGTGGGGACGTGGATAATTCCTGGGAACCTGATGTTGAGTGAAAAGAGCAACCTGCAAAAGGATCTGTAAAGTGTAGGACCACTTAAAAAACACAAAAGAATACTATCAGTTATGAACACATATTAGCATAATAGAAGTCTAACAGTACAGGTAGGAAAGCTGTACATCAACTTGAGAATCCTCTGGGAGGAATGAGATGGGGCAGGGTATAAAGGAGGTATCAACTGCATTTTTTTTTTTTTTTTGGAGGAAGATCAGCCCTGAACTAACTGCTGCCAATCCTCCTCTTTTTGCTGAGGACGACTGGCCCCGAGCTCACCTCCGTGCCCATCTTCTTCTACTTTATATGTGTGACGCCTACCACGGCATGGCTTGCCAAGCAGTGCCATGTCCGCACCCGGGATCCGAACTGGCAAAACCCGGGCCAGTGAATCGGAATGTGTGAACTTGAGCTGTGCCACCAGGCCGGCCCCTCAACTACATTTTTACATTTTATATCTTAAAAAAGATCTAAAGCTCAAATGGCTAGATGTTAACATTTGTTAACTCTAGGTATAGATATTTGGATGTTTGTGATGTTTATTTTATTATTCCCAGTGAGTTTCAATATGTTTGACCTGTTAAAACAAAAGGGAAGGAATATATCTCAGAAAAGAAAAGGCCATTAGATTGGTGGAGTAAGAGGTATTGGCAACTCTGACCTTGAAAATAATAGCTAACATTTATCGATTGCTTTCTGGGTCTCAGGCACTCTTGTAAGTGCTTTCTGTGTGTTAACTCATTTATTCCTCATTATTACTCATGAAGTAGGTAAAATTATCATCGTCATTTTGCAGATGAGGAAATTCAAATACAGAGAATTAGGTACTGTCATTATATGGTGTTGGCAGTAAAGACAGTGAGTTTTGGGGCAAAGGCAGGGCTACTGTTCTCGGGAGTGACAATAATTAAAGGTTTTCCTACAGTTTATATCTTAGAGAATATGTAAAACACAAATGGCTGTATGCTAACGTGTGATATCTCTGGGTATAGGTATTTGAGTGTTATTGCCAGCAAATTTAAATGTTTGAACTATTAAGAAAAAGAGACAGAAGGATGACATCTGAGAAAAGGTACGCAGAGGGCAGGAAGCCTTGAGCGTGAAGGTGGTGGGAAGATAGAAGATCAAATAAGAAAGGTATTGAGGGATTATAGCTTCAGAACATCAAGGCATAGGTGGGGGAGTTAGCCTTTACAGGAGTCAAAGGTAAAAGAAAAGCTAAGTAAAACAGAGTTATGAGGTGAGGGCAAAAAGCTGAGAGAAGTGGAAATTGAGGGACTGTAGGTAGGACTGAGGAATGAGGAGAGTAGAAAAGATGTCCTGAGCTGTTGTGGAATTGAATGAGCTGTCAACTTAATGAATAAGGAGCATGGATGCATGTTCCTTAAATGACATCAGTGAAATAGGCTTGGTAATTACCATGAACTTGAAATGGACTCAATTTACAGAATTTTGTGACTTTCTTCAATGTTGCTTAGCAGCTTAGGGGCTGGGGGGAGAAGAGAAAACTGAGTGTGGGGGTTATCTAGACTTAAGGTTCAACAGAGGGCTTTAGAACAGGGGTAACATTGAATAAGGAAGAGTCAGGGGTTAGAAGTCATGATTCATTTATAAAACGTAGGAAATAGTTGTTACAAGGAATGTGCTTATTGTCATAGCAGTGATTTTTTCTTATTAGACATTAGATAATATTCCTTTGGCAGCAGTGAAATGGGTATGGTAATTACTGTAAATTTGAAATGGATTCAATTTACAGACTCTTGTTACTTTCTCCAGTGTGGCTTGCCAGCATGTGTGGAGAGATGCTGCTTTAATTATAGTCAGCCTGAAAACGAGTCAGATATTTTCATTGCTTACATTAGCCTGTTAAATAGTGATACACAGTAATCCTTTACTTTTCTGAAGGTTATTTATCAGGTCACCCTAATTATTCAGAACACAGGTAAGCTAGGAAAGATAGATTGATGATGTTATCCGTTCATTGAGTGAGCTATCCAATAAAAATTTGAGTATCTGCCTTATTTAGCTCTTAGTGCTTAGGATTCAAAGATAATAAGGCAGGCTACTGCTTTTGTAGAACTCAAATTCTGATGGAAGCCAGGTTAACTTGTCACAAATGTAATAGTACAGCAGAGTACCACATTGTGGTTTTATCTTAGGCTCTGGAGTCACAGATTTGGGTTCAAATCCTATCTCTCTTTCCTCTTAACTATGACCTATGGCAGCTTCTGTGACTTCTTTGAGCCTCAGTTTCTTTGCCTGTAAAGTGGAGACATTAAGTACCCACCTCACAGTGTAATGTGAGGATTCAATAACGAATGAATATGTATTGGGTGCCTTTTATATACCAGCCATTGTTCTAGGCCCTGAAGACAAAACAGAGAACAAGATAGGCAAACCCTCTGCCCTGATGGAACTTACTGTTTAGTGAGATGGCCAGACAACAAACAAATATATAATGTTAGGTAGTGATTAGTGCTATGAAGAAAATATATGGTAGAGGTGACATTTGAGCAGAGACCATGTGATTGTCTGAAAGAAGAATTCTAGGCAGAGGGAACACCATGTACAAAGCCCCGTGTGGGCTTGGGCTGCTTATGGCTGAAAGTTAGTGGGGCCAGAGCACAGCGAGGGAGGGGGAGAGTGGCAGGAGATGAAGCTAGAGAGGTGGCTGAGGGCTGGGTCAGGTAGTGTCTCAAGGACGATGGATTTTACTATGCATGTCGTGGGAAACCACTGGAAAACGGTGTGTAGGGGAGTGACATGATCTGACTTCTGATTTGAAAGGATCACTTTGGTTGGCGTGCAAAGACTAGGTTGTACAGAGGGAGGATTGGACACAGGGGGAACAGTTAGGATTCTGTTGAAGTAGTCAAGGCGAGAGATGATGGTGACTGGGGTCACAGTGATAGGGAGAGAGTGGTGAGGAGTCCCTACAACCTAGCACAAAGTAAGTTCTCAGTAGATGTTAGCTATTATTTGTAAAAGGTGTGTTGAGAGCTAGTAATTGGAGAGGGGTAGGAGATGTGGATGGAAAGGTAGGTGGGGGGCAGATGGTGAAGGACCTTGTATGCCATGAAAAGGTGTTGGAGCTTTATCTTGAGAAAAGTGGCTCTCTAGTTGTGTGTTAGAATTTGAGGATCTTTTTGCAAATCCCTGTGACTGGGTTTAGGATTATTCATATGTGCAATAGGGATATAAACCACTTTTTTAAGCAATGCAAGTCTGTTCAAGGATTTTAAGCCTTATTTCCTAATCAGATTTGTGTTTTAGAATGACCTCTCATTAGCCAGTATAAAAACCACAGCGAGTGTGTGCTAAAGTGCATGGACTTTCCTATTCAGACTTCTGAGCAATTTGTTCTTGATTTAGACCGAATTCTCACAAGCTTTATTATCTAGTTTCTTAGCCAAATGAATTTTATATTTAGGAAATTAGAAGGAGGGCATTATTAGTAAATAACTAGAACTGTCCATTTTTTTTCTGGAAGAAGCAAGAAGAGACAGCTCATAGGGAAAAGGAATTAGAAAGCTGCTTTTCAAGATAAAGGAGCATCAATCTGTAACCCCATACTTTCATAGTGTTGCTCTGTTCTTGAGAACCTGTTCTTTGATTTTGGAAGTGCTCCATAATTGCAGTTTATATTGTGAGATATGTTTACATTTACTGGGGACCAAAGAAATTGCAGTCATAAGGTTGTGTGACGTTGAGAGAATGAATTTATTTTTACATGTCTAATTAAAATGATACTGATTTTTTTCCAAGGCAAGGATTAAATATAGATTTTTAAAAATCACGTTAACTCTTTTTGTCCTTAACTCTTGAATTTGAAAATTTCCAAGACTCCAGAAAAGTTGAAAGAATAGTACATTAATCACCTCTATATTTCATCTAGCTTTACAAATTGTTAACATTTTGTCACATTTGCTTTATCTCTTTGTATATAGTTTTTTGGTTGTTATTGGAACCATTCACCCTAAATATTTTGGCTGCATTAACCTCTCTAAGTCTTTTAATTACTATTTTGAATATGCCTGATCATCAGTTTTAATAATTGTATATTCCAGGTGAGTAGCACTGTAATAATTATATATAAATATAGCTTGTAGCATCATCTCTACAACATGATTTAATATTGGAATCTTTTGTTATATCTTCTTTAGAACAACAGGATATGGATTTGGATATAGAATTTGACGTACACCTTGGAATAGCTCATACCCGTTGGGCAACACATGGCGAACCCAGTCCAGTCAATAGCCATCCCCAGCGCTCTGATAAAAATAATGGTATGGACAGATGCTGCATGCTTTGGAAGGATTGTAGAGGGCCAATAACGGGAGAAGAATGATGGCTTTTATGTTTTCATTATTTTAACGTGTAAAATTTCAAACATATTCAGAAGTAGAGAGCATGCAGAACCTGATGTATCCATCACCCAGCTTTAACATTTAACAATACATGATCAGTGATGTTTATGTCTACTGCCCCATGAAGAGTATTTTCAAACCAATAGATATCATATAGATAGATAGATCACAGATAACTAGATCTCATAGCATTTAATTTGTAAATATTTAAGTGTGTATCTGTAAAAGATAAGGACTTAGTAGATTGATGTGTCTCTTAAGTCTCTTAAGGCACTGCTTTAAGGCACTGCTCCCTTTCTGTCCTTTTTCTTGGCGGTTTACCCTTGTTTGTCCTACAGAGTTTCCAGCAGTCTAGATCTTGCTAATTGCTTGTATCCGGGGTGTCATTTAACATGTTTCTCTCTCCCTTCTGTTTATTATAAATTGGTATGGTCTTAACATCTGGAGGTATATAATGTTTGGATGTTTTTCTTTTTGTGCTGTTAGTGGCCATTGATGATCGTTGCCAAGATTCTTTCTTTCTTTAGGGGTTGTAGAATGGTGCTAGTCTAATACTATCATTCTTTCTTCACTTGTGTCTCAAATACTTCTATAAAGAGAAACTTCTTCATATCAACTGCTTGGTTACCTTGAAGTACAGATTGTATAGGAAAGGCAGAATAAATGTTTGATTTTTTTCCCCCCTTTATTTACCATTTCTCAAAAATGAAGTGGTTTCTAATATTCTGAGATGAACAATGAGTTCCTTTTTTATTGGTGTAAACTCATGCATTTAAAGTATTTCATTTGTTTCAAAACACTGAAATAATTGTCTATGTTGATGCACAATTTTTCCCATCTTAGGCCATTGGGAGATTTTTCACATTGGCTTCTGAGTACTTTTGATGTGACCCAGTAGGCTCAATAGTCTGTTATTTTCTGGTAGGCCAAGATGTTCCAGGTTCATCTAATCCTGCTCCAGACCTGAAATCAGCCGTTCCTCTAAGGAGCCATAGTTCCTTTTAGTGGAAATGATATTTAAAGACTGTAAACAGGTCCTAGAAATGCTCACTGCATCTAGGCCTTTTCAGTGGGCAGAGCTAGGAAGTATATTTACCTCTGTGTGTGTGCACACATGCACGTATACATTTAAAGGTAAAACACAACTACAGTTCAAATCCAGTGCTGTAAGGTTTTTACTTGACCTCATTGATCTGTGTATTTCCTTTCAATCACACCTAAAAACTTAGTTCTTACACCAGCAACACACTTACTTGATCTCTCACGTGATGTATATACTACAGAATCATGATACCAACACTACTATAACAAGTATGGTTACTGTTTTTTTGTTAATTGGTTTTTTTGTCCTTAGGGTATGTCTCTCTAGGGATGAATAATCAAATTACTGTGTTTTAGAGTCACTTGGAATAATCTTTTTCTATGTGGTTGTGCTGCCAGCTGGATACAGCACTATGTTAATGTTTTATTTTATTTTGAGTTTTAGGGATTGATTTTCTTTAAACATTAATTTTATTTAACTGTTTAAAATATTTGTATAGTTCTGAGGTCACGCCTGTAAAAGAAGCATACTAAAATAAGTCTAGTTTGTATCTTATTTCCTCTTCCTTATTCCATCTCTCTCTGCAGATAACCGTTCAAAAAATATTTTAGTGTCTGTTCTTCCATTTTTAAAAACAAGCAAATACATACATCTATATATGTATAGATGTATGTAGTGTATATATCCCTTTTGAGATAAGATTTTATAGTTTAATTCAGAAGTTGCGTTTTTAGGTTTCTTGTGCTTCACATAATTATTACTGAATCGGATTAGAATGCTAATAACCACCCAAACTTAATACTGACAAGGCCTTTATAAAAGATTCCTGAAAACTTAGATCTAGATTATGTTTTGAGAATTTGGCTTTAATTTAAGGCTTTATATCAGCTATGGGCTATTTATGATTCTCTGTGTTCTACCATTAAAAATTATTTTAGATTTATTTTTGTAGTATTTCATGGTATAATCTTTTCTTAAAAATCTAATAGAAATGTTTATTTTTTACTTGGTTTGTAATGCATTCAATTCAAGCTCATTTAACATCAAACCAAAATGTCAGATCTTTAAATATATTAAAAAATTTTTGATAATTTAATACAAAATTGAATTTAGTGGTGATTTCTCTCCTGACTTACATGAAATTTAAATAAGTCCACATTTGTAGTCTTTACATATACTGTCAATGACTAAAAATAATATTTTCAACTCTTGATTACCCAGACTTAGATATTTCAAAGTTATTTAATCAAAAAGGGTAAAAATTATCCCACTACCATATGTCTTTGATCTTGGAATTTGATTTTAACATTCATTTATCTGACGTTTTAGTAATTATCTGGACCTCAGATAAATAAATTTAACTCTAGAACTGAATAACTGGTTTTTCTTAGTAACTTCTTATCTTTAGTTCTTAAACTCATTTAGTATAAATCAGATAATTATTTTAGTTTGAAAGCCTTTCTCTTTAAATTTAAGAATGTTTTATGCACAAGAAGGAATGAACAAAGAAGCGAGAATAATAGTTATTTAGTTGAGCCCCCTCATTTTGCCAGCGAGGAAACAGGCCCAGTAATCTTGCTCCTTTCATGTGGTGACATTGGGTTAGTAGTTTAGCCACAACTCAAGCTGATGGCTCTATACCCCAGTTTATTGTAGTTCCGGCACTATATCCGCCTCCCTAACACTGTGTGCTTCCACTAATCCACATTAACTATGCTGCTGATCTACCTGAGGTCTGGTAATGAAAAGTAGATAGTACTTGATTACACCTGGAAGTATAAGTTTGACAAATTTTTTGACTTGAGAAAAATCTATCAACAGTAATGGCTATTTAAAGTGTTTACTAGGCCTATAATGTTTTGTCATCAATGCTTTTATCTCTTTTAGAATTTATTGTTATTCACAATGGAATCATCACCAACTACAAAGACTTGAAAAAGTTTCTGGTAAGTAAAGTGACCTAAAAAGACACCAGTCTTTGAGAATACGTCTAACGAGAACAGTGAAGTTTTTGGTTAGGGTGTGCAGTAAACACTACCTAGGTATGATCAGGTAATTCCTAAGGCAGTTACAAGGGTGTGGTGGTTTATCAGAGTTTTCTTTGTTGACAGTGGAACATTTTTTTTCTTATATGAAAAGGAAATGCTTTATTATAAGTGACCCAAAAGCTCAAGTAAAATTTGGAATTTTGGGGGAACTTCTTTTGCTTGTGAAAAGACCTTGTTTGTCATTTTCAAAAGATTCTAGGATACGTGATCTAGGACAGAGTAAATGAAGGTTCTGTGCCTTAAAAGCTGCGTACTATGTAGTAAAGGTCATGACGATGACCTTCGTGAGTGCCTTCTCAGGGCTGTCCACTTGAACTTTCTTCAGTGACGGAAACCTTCTCTATCTGTACTATCCAGTATCCACATTTGGCTGTTGAGCTAGTATGACTGAGGAACTAAATTTGAAATTTTATTTCACTTTAATCAGTTTAAATAGCCACATACAGCTGATGGCTGTTGTATTGGCCAGTGCAACATCATCATTAAAGAAAGAATCGTTGTATTCATTATGGAATTAGTGTTTCATGACTGTTATATTTCTTTATATTTTAATTATTTAAAATTTATTTAATTCGTATGTGGCATATATAGATTTATATAATGATGAGTGTATGTTCAGTTATATAGAATACCTCACTGTTTTGGGTTCACTATAATTAGATGGTGACCTTAATTCTGAACAGTGGGTAATGGGCTACAGTGGTGAAAAAAAGATCAGAAGTTGATTAGTGAGATTTTTCAGGAAAAAATTCTATAGAAAAGATTTGGATATTATAAATATTTCCTTAAATGTGTCAATTTTTTTTCTTTCTAATTACAGGAAAGCAAAGGCTATGACTTTGAATCTGAAACAGACACAGAGACAATTGCCAAGCTTGTTAAGTACATGTATGACAATCGGGAAAGTCAAGATACCAGTTTTACTACCTTGGTGGAGAGAGTTATCCAACAACTGGTATTAAACCACACTTTTAAAGACAATTATTTCCAACATTAATCACCATAAACTCTTTAAATTTGATAAACAGGAATTACGCTAATTTCTTAAGTATTTCTGACTTTTATTTACCAAAAGTTGAATACCATAACTATGGTATGATATCCCAGAAAGTTGAATACAATAACTATTCCGCTTGAATTATTTTGGGAGACTGTTTTTTGACTAATTGACCCCTTCCTTCCCACACACACTTAGAATTCTAATTCTTTCACTATAGTTTAGTGTCATAGGAGTTAAAAATAATCCCAGATCAAACAGTTTGTCCAAAAACTATGCATACTCACCAACAAACCCATATTTATCACACGCAAACATTTACACAACACACACAGTCGGGGGTTCATCACTTTCTTGCTTCCTGCTTGCTCAAGTGTTCTTCCGTCAGTAACATAGCACAAGGGTAGCTCCAGTGAAATGCACATTTTTTATTCTGGGATTATGTCTGCATGTCTCTGAGCCAGTAGAGTCAACTCCTTCTTTTTCCTTCTGGGGATTTTTCCTTGGCCTTATACCTATGTAGGAAAGTATTTCCCAGTCCAAGAGAAAAGTGGTGTTCTTTTTGATCCCATCCCAATTGCCCTAATTAAAGATTGAAGATATCAAAGATCCACAGAAGTCCAAATGCATCATGATTTCCAACCCTTCTCCACTCATAACTCTGGCTTTCCCATTTAAAAGCCTTTACTTCTCTCTGAATGTCCAACCCTTGCCTCCCACCTCCACCCAAATCTTATTATGTCTGCAGCATAAAAAGAGGAGTCAGGAAGCTGGAGAAAATAGAGGCCTGTTTCTTCCCTTTACTCAAGGCAGAGTAGTGTGCCGTCCCAGCTTTTTCTTGTTTCTACTCATTGTATAGCCCGGTTTGTGTTCTGTGGTGGTTCCTTCACTCTCCTACCTCATGTTCCCTCTTTATTCATTCTTGATTTCCTTAGATTCTGCCCCTGAGGAGGTTGGGTTGAGGGGTGGTATAGTGTGCATGTTAATAATTGTCATTGTGTATACATTCATATCTCCAATGTCAAGGTGAAAAAGAGTGAAAGTTAACAGTGGTATAAAATTACTGGGCCAGAGAATGGGTTTTGGATATTGAGCTTGGGATCTTTTTTCTTCCCCTTACCAACGCATGTACGGGAAATATGATGTGTCTATTGGGAAATGTTGGTAGTGTGTACAAAGGTGACTTTTAAAGTAGTCTGTTTTGGATCTGTTATCTGTTGAGCCAATTTCAAAAGTAGGCTTGGTTATAAAGTAGCTGTTGGCTACACCAAAACTCAGGAGTAAGTGTCTACCTAAAATTTAGATTTATTTATAAACTAGTGCAAAAGAGCAGTTGTGTGAACAAAAAATTTCTGTGCTGAAGCCAGTATGTTTTAGGCATTTCTGATAACTGATTATAATATATATTGCTAATGCATTTTTTTTTCCTCTGTAGGAAGGTGCTTTTGCACTTGTCTTTAAAAGTGTCCATTTTCCTGGCCAGGCAGTTGGCACAAGGTAAATAAATATAAATTTAAGAATGACTAATAATTATATGTATTCTGAAACTTTTGAATTACGTTTATTTTCTGTATACTATAAATGACCCTTCACTTTAAAGGCTCTTCCCTTTCTTAGAGACATTTGCGTTAGTATGTTTATTTTCGTGTGCTCCTTCTTGTCTATTGTCTTATCACTCTTCCATTTAACAGAATCTCTTGATAAAGCAAATACATTTTGGCATTTTTAATTGACCTTTTGTCTGTAGTGGGGCACCATTATTACTTTGTAAATTTGGATATTGAATATTCTCTAATTTCAGGCCCAAAACATTAACTTTATCCATATTTTTTGGAATTATGTATTCTAGACCGAGTCCTAGATAATTGTACTTTCACTACTTTTGCTAAGATGTTTAAGCCTGATCATGAAGTTCTTTTTAGAACAGTGAGGAGCCCTAAGATTTGCTAAGAGAGAGCTGTCTTTAATACAAAGGCAGGGTGACTAAGGAGAAGGGGATACACATTCTTATATTGTTCATATATCAAAAGAAAGGTTTCATTTAACGTTAAAAAGGAGAGAAATTTCAAACACATTGTTATAGAAAAGGGGTTGGCATACTTTCTGTAACGGACCGGATAGTAAATATTTTAGGCTTTCTCGGCCATGTGGCCTCTGTAGCAGCTACTCAGTTTTGCTCTTGTAGTGTGAAAGCAGCCGTAGAAAACATGTAAAAAAATGGGCATGGCTGGGTGCCAATAAAAACAGACAAAGCTGGCCTGTCAGTCATAGTTTGCCAGCCTCTGTTATTGAATATTTTTTAAAAATTCTGTTTATGTCATTCTTTTGTTATATCTGAAGTTGAGCTTAGAGGGAAAATTTAAACATTAGTTGAAGAGTGTTCCTTCGTCAAATTTAAGTTTTGTATCGTTAGGGCATTATAAAAATGTTTTAATTTTGTTTGATTTTGTACTTACAGACGAGGCAGCCCTCTGTTGATTGGTGTTCGAAGTGAACATAAACTCTCTACCGATCACATTCCAATACTCTACAGAACAGGTAAAAACTGTTCCTGTATCAGGCCATGGGGAAATGTATCAATTGAGTACAGGAGATATAAAGAATTGTTTTCCTTAAATTGAAATAAATCCCCCTTTGGTTAGATCCACTCATATATATAGTTCTGTCTAGACATGAAAAGGATTTCTTTTTCTGATTTCTCTGACGAGTAGAATTTTTTTCTGTTGTATATCCTTAGCTAGGACTCATTTTGGATCACAATTCACACGGTGGGGATCACAGGGAGAAAGAGGTGGGAAATGCACACTGCATGGATGGGGAGGAATCTTATCCTCTTTTGTTCATTCTTTACTAATTCTTTGTTCTTGGAGTGAATGAATGTGCCGGGCCTCTAAAAATGTGCTTATTTTATGGGGAAATATATTTTGACGTTATTTTTCTAATTTGCAGAGTGTATTTTGTCTGTCTGCTTTTGGCACTTAGAAAACTGCTTTTAATAATTTGTTTCTTTAAAATCTCTGAGATTTGAGAAAATAGTTGAAATTGTAAAGTTTTTTTCTTTGTTTTAAATTAAAATCATGTAGGATACATTCTTATCAATAAGGTGCTAAGATTAGGAAGACATTTTGTATAGGCTCTTATAGATTGAATTCAGGGGTAGTTGTTTGAGTAAGTTAGCCTAACTTTTAACTGAAATATGTTTAAATGGTTTTTATTTTATGCATGACATTTCACTTTTAGATTTACATTCAATATACTTGATTGGCTCTGTTTGAATTAGGAATTATTGTTCTTTTTAAATTTATGCTTGAAGTTTTTTTTTTTATAGGACTTTCAGCTATGCAAACTGTGAATCATTTTACTGATATAATAAGAAAAAAAAAACGAGTGTGCTCTTTCCGTTTACTTATTACTAAAATCTTTCCATATAAAAGACAGGGAGTGACAGCTTCAGGAAGTTGAAACCCATTATTGTTAATATATAATTCTTGGTTTCTTGAAAAAAATTTAGCAAAGTACTCTAAACCTATTCATCTTTAGATAGTTGTTGCTTTCACTATTTTATCAAGAGCAGAAAGTTATTTTCTCAAATAACCTTAAATCCTGAGATACTAGATTTCTTATCTTCCTCTTCCCCTCCCTCCCTTTTCAGAAGAAAAACTAGTCTACCAGTGAGAGTACAGGTTTTGGATCCAGAGTTCCAGATTTCTGTTAATAATTCTGCTTGTGTGTATATTACCGATATGTTACTTTGTACTTGCCTTAACCTGCTTTTAGCAACAATGGAAAAACACTGGTTAAGGTCTTAAAATGTTGGAAGAAAAATTTATCAGGAGATAGATCTTTTTGAGGTCAGGGATTGTGTTTTAGTGACCCTTATTTCTCTAGCTCCTAGTATGTAGATAATGTGTGGCTCAGCAGAGTTTAGTTTAAATAGTGTAGCCTCTTAGGCTCTGTAAAGGGGAAAATACTGGACTGGCTTTCAGGCTTTTCCTATTTTCTCCAGGTGTAACCACTGATCAAATAAAGCAGGATGATGATAATTGTATTCCACTTAAATCAGATGGGATAGTGTATTGGAAGACATTTTATAGATTGTAAGAGTCATATAGATGTCAAGTATACTAGTAATGATTTTTTAATTTAAATAGGCAATGATACCTCATGTAATTAAATATACCATGTTACTTGAATAATGAAATAACCAATATTTGGAGAAAGAATATAGTAAAACTCTATGAGGATTTTTAAAAAAATTTTATTTTTCCTTTTTCTCCCCAAAGCTTCCCAATGCATAGTTGTATACTTTTAGTTGTGGGTCCTTCTAGTTGTGGCATGTGGAACGCCGCTTCAGCATCGCTTGATGAGTGGTGCCATGTCCGCGCCTAGGATCTGAACCAGGGAAACCCTGGGCCGCTGAAGCAGAGCGCATGAACTTAACCACTCAGCCACAGGGCCCGCCTCTATAAGAATATTTTTTAACCAAAGCTAGTGGTATTTATTTAAAAAGTGTAGGTGTTCGTTTTACTTATTTTTAAATTTTATTTTTTTACGTATTTTAAAATTCACTTTTTTACACACAATAAAGTTCAGTCTTTTTATGTACAATTTCCTGAGTTCTGTCAAATGCAAACAGTTGTGTAACTACCATCACAATCAAGATACAGGACAACTCCATCTCCCAGAAAGTTCCCTTCAGCGCCCCTTTGTAGTCAGCCCTTGTCCCATTCCCAGCCCCTGGCAAATGCTGATGTCTTTTATCTTTCTATAGTGTTATCTTTTCTAGAATGTCATCTTGTATTTATTTCTTAAAGTGTGGTATCTTTTCTGCTGTTGAATTTGGATGGGAAGAGCTGTTTTGATTTCATGCCTAACACACACCAAATAATCATGGATTGGGGGGAACTTTGGATGTATATTTTTAAGAATAATTACTACCAAGTCTTTATAGACAAGCATTTTAGAGGATAGACATGAGTTTTTGCAAGTATATTTATGGTATTCTCTGGCATTTATGTCCATAGGTTATAAGGTCTACTATATCCTGATCTTGGAGAAAGGTGCTTTTGTCTCTGTGACATTTAAATAGTCTTCAATTAATAGTTTTTTTTCTATATTTGGCTAATTTGTCAAACTTTCAGTATGCTTTCCAGTTTTGACTTTAGTTGAAAATGAGCAAAAAGGAAAAAAAAATTCATCAATGACTTGACAAATTAAGTAGAGATGCCAGAATTCTAAAGTGTTAGAATGAAAAAGATACTGTCATTGCAAAAGCACCATCTTTTTCCTGACTTAAAAGAAATGTAAGAAGATCCAATTTTAAGAAAGGCGAGGTTCTGAATTTATATTTTCAGTCCTTAGCAGTATGTGCCCACATATGGTATATCATGGTTAGAGAGTTATAAGTACTTTGTTTTGTTTTTAAATCAGAATGCATAGACAACAACTTGATTTGTTATGCTGACTTACTGTTAAAATCTAGAGTTTTGTTATGAGATAAATATTAATATGCAACTAGCCTTCATTTTACTTTCATTGCATAGTTTTGATATTTTTAATGTAATTTTTATGATAAGTTTAGATATACAAATGTATTAATTCCATCAAGTTTTGTATAAAGTTAAATTAAGATTAGGCTATACATACTTTTGATTAAAAAAATTAGTGATATTAATGAATTATTTGCCTTTTACTTGGAAATGAAATATTACATTAAAAATTTACATTAGCACTGTTATCTGCCACGCTTTCTTCAGTAGTTGCTGTTTCACTCTACACCTTTTGTCTGTTGTTGTTCTTGGCTTATTGCATGGAAATAAGGTGATCTACCTGGCATTTTTAAATTGCTGAAATTGTTTTGTGTTGCTATGGTTTTTTGTTGATTTTGTAGAAAACTACATATGCTTAAATATTGGCCATGGTTTCCTACATGTTTGCTGATCACTGTTAACCCTGTGCTCCAGGGAAAGACAAGAAAGGGAGCTGCAATCTCTCCCGTGTGGACAGCACAACCTGCCTCTTCCCTGTTGAGGAAAAAGCAGTGGAGTATTACTTTGCTTCTGATGCAAGGTGAGCTTCCTTCGTTGATTCAAGGAGAATTTTCAGTAAAACTTCTTTCCTGCTACAGGAAACCGAGAAGTCATTTTGTATAAATCTAGTCACGGTGTGCCGGAGATGGTTAATTAGGGAAGTGTAGGTGACCTCTTTGGAGATGTGGCTCTAAGAACGCTGCATCTCCCTGTTCAAAGCACGTAGGTGAGTTTACCAAGAATGGATAATCGTCTGAGACTTGTTCCAGTGTATTTACTCTGAGCTCTTGTATTATTTTTCCTCTTCTTTTCGGAGCCTTACCCAGGTTTTGTAGGGAGGAGAGATTTTAGATAGAAAAGTACAGTGGCTTAGTATCCCACTTATTTCAGTGTAGATGCTAAACCGTTGTAGTTTTAGTCCAGTGTGGACGCTTATCTTTTTAATTCAGAAGTAATTTGCAGCATAATCACTTTTATAAAGGAAATAGTACTAGAGTAAGACATTTTGAGAGAAAAATACAGTGGGATGCTTAGATGCATTTATAAATGAAACACTAATAGTAATGAGGATAAAATGGAATCACTCAAATTGCCAAGAAGTATTTGAGTCATTCATTGTGCCTGAGAGTAAGGGGATCTAAAAATGAAAAATGATCCAGTTTAGGACTACAGGGAATGCATTATCTCAGTGAGAAAACAAGTGT